>NW_007059669.1:108501-108945 GCF_000164805.1 Carlito syrichta
ATTGTAGAGATGAGGTCTTGCTGCCCAGGCAGGTCTCGAACCCACGGGCCCAGGCAATCCGCTCACCTCAGCCTCCCAAAGGCGTGGGATTACAGGCTGAGACACCGAGCCCGGCTCCCATTTTATTTTCTTTGCAAATTTTTTTTTTCTTTTTTTTTCGTTGGAGTCTCACTTGACCTGCTGGGCTGATCCTAATACCTCAGCCTTCCAAGTTCCTTGAACTATAGGCACACACCACCATGCCTGCTAATTTTTTGATTTATTGTAGAGATGAGGTCTTGCCAAGTTCCTCGGGCTGGTCTCGAACCCATGGGTTCAGGCACTTCTCTCACTTCAGTCTCCCAAAGTGCTGGGATAATAGGCGTGAACCACTGCACCCGGCCCTAAATATATTTCTTTCTTTTTTTTTTTTTTTTTGAGTTGGAGTCTCACTCTGTCACCCAG
>NW_007059669.1:108965-109516 GCF_000164805.1 Carlito syrichta
CCTCCACCTGATGGGCTCCGGCGATCCTTCCACCTCAGCCTTCCAAGTAGCTGGAACTACAGGCATGCACTACCATGCCCGGCTAATTTTTGATTTATTGTAGAGATGAGGTCTCGCCAAGTTGCCCAGGCGGGTCTCGAACCTACGGGCTCAGGCAATCCACTCACCTCAGCCTCCCAAGGCACGGGATTACAGGCTGAGCCACCGAGCCTGGCTTAAATATATTTCTTAAATGGATTATCACGTACTTCTGGAACACTCACATATAGCCATTGTAATTTTTTTTTTTTTTTTACTTTAAAAAATTTTATTTTATTTGAGAACTTTTGTCATTGTAATTTTATTTTTTTTATTTTTTACTTAAAAAATTTTATTTTATTTGAGAACTTTTGTCATTGTAATTTTATTTTTTTTATTTTTTACTTAAAAAATTTTATTTTATTCGAGACCCACCTGGGCAACTTGGTGAGGCCTCATCTCTACAATAAAACAAAAAATTAGCCGGGCGTGGTAGCATGCGCCTGTAGTTCCAGCTACTTGGAAGGCTGAGG
>NW_007059669.1:109536-114400 GCF_000164805.1 Carlito syrichta
GCCACTGCACTCCAGTCTGGGTGACAGAGTGAGACTCCAACTCAAAAAAATTTTTTTTTTTATTTTAAAGATATGGGGTACAGGCTGGGCTCAGTGGCTCAGCCTGTAATCCCGTGCCTCATCACATGGAAATTTTCTTGAGGCCAGCAGGTGACCTTGTATTAATTAATCTGTCTGTGACCAGTTTACTGGTCTTACTTTTAGGTGGAGTCTTACTTTTAGGTGGCAAGGTGCTTTAACGACTTTTAGGTGCCCATTCCATCCCAGTCAGGTTGTGACTTGACTCTAAGATTCCCCTGACCAATCTAGCCAGTGATTTTTTCCTTACTTTAGCATGCAAAATGAACATAAACGAAGAAAAGTGAACCCAAATTCATGCAAATTGCTGAAAGACAGTTTATCCTCTTGCAAAAACAGCCACTTCCCTGCAACTGCCATCAGTTACCTTCAAAAATATGGTCTTTATCAGTGCTCTGTCAGTCATTATAAACACCAAAGGTCATATGCCCTGCCATGGCACAAACTAACCCTTGGCACCCAAAGGTCATGAGCCTTGCCTCAGCACAAACTTTGGCACCCAAAATCAAAGGAATAGGAGGGGGAAGTTAAATACAAAGATTGCAGAGCCAGCAGGAGAGGATCTTACAGCCTCTAGCTCCATGAGGAAGACAGTTAATTCTCAAAGAGTGAGTGGGCCTCTCCTGCATTTCTCCAATCTCAGGGGTGTCAGCAGTTTTCCTCAGGTCCTTTCATCAGTCGCCAAAACTGTAAAAGAGCAAAATTTCAATAAATTGAGTTTAAATATTTACTTGCTTTTTATTACTGTTCATGAATCAGGCAGCATTCCATCTAAAGATTTAGAAAAGGTGCTCTGGCACCAATGCTTTGCTAATCTATGGTCTGGCCACATGGCTTTTAGTTATGGCTGCTATGTTTCTTAGCTTTGGCCCCTTCCCCTACCTTGGCGCGGTGAATCTCCCTCTCTCTCTCTCTAATTTACTTTCTAAATAAACTATATTTTCCAATCTAGGAAAAAAAAAAAAAGGAGTTACGATGAGCTAAGCATAGGAGGTTGCCTTATAGGCAGAAAAGAGCTGAAGAAAACAAAAACGGAGAAAAAGCAGACTGTTTGTTTCAAAGTTACTTTGCTTAATGAATAAAACAGAAGAAACTTATCATGCTGGCTCAGGAAAACTGGGGCCCTTCTGATTGGTTACTGTGTAGCTCCTTTTTGGGGGAAAAACTGGCAGTTTTAAGGTCAGTTTGATTATGCAGCACCTAGCACGAGTGACTCCACTCTTGTTTGGTCTGGTCCGTTGAACCTAGTTCAGGAGCACAGTCCAAAACAATGGCCTTTCATAAACATTTTTTTAACAATTAAGATGAGAAAGCTGAGCCGAGCTCAGTGGCTCAGCCTGTAATCCCGTGCTTTGGGAGGCTGAGGTGAGTGGATTGCCTGAGCCGGCGGGTTCGAGACCCGCCTGGGCAAGCCAGACCTCATCTCTATAATAAATCAAAAAATTAGCTGGGCGTGGTAGCACGTGCCTGTAGTTCTAGCTACTTGGAAGGCTGAGGGGGAAGAATCGCCGGAGTCCAGCAGGTGGAGGCTGTGGTGGCCGGGGAGCAGCCACTGCACTCCAGTCTGGGCGACAGAGTGAGACTCCAACTCAAAAAAAAAAATGACAAAGCTGGTAACATCTACCAGTTTTTCAGTATTCGGGAATATTGAAATAATAATGCAAATAGAGACAAAAACTAGCCTTTTCTACAGTAGAAAATCAATGGAATCTCCACCTGACAGAATTTCCATGTTTATAGGCAAGAATTATTTTGCACTGAAATTTATAATATACATTGTAAATATAATTTAATGGACATATTTATAATGTACATTGTACTTCATCTAGTTGTAAACTAGAGCAATGATTTTTTTTTTTTTTTTTGAGTTGGAGTCTCACTCAGTCGCCCAGACTGGAGTGTAGTGGCTGCTCCCGGCCACCACAGCCTTGACCTGCTGGGCTCCGGCGATCCTTCTGCCTCAGCCTTCCAAGTAGCTGAAACTACAGGCGCGCGCTACCCCGCCCAGCTAATTTTTTTGATTTTTATTGTAGAGATGAGGTCTCGCCAAGTTGCCCAGGCAGGTCTCGAACCCGCGGGCTCAGGAAACTCACCTCGGCCTCCCAAGGCGTGGGATTACAGGCTGAGCCACCAAGCCCGGCCTAGAGCAATGATTAAGAGCAATGAAAGATTAGAATCTGATAACATATGAAGGATATGTTCTAAACAATGCATATCTCTCCCTTGAAGCACAAAATTTCCCCTAAATATATATATCCCATAATTTTTACAGTTTTTAACCTTTTTTTCTAAGAAGGTACTGATACTGGCTGGGAGACTTCAAAGTTGAGGTCCCACCTGAGAGGCCAAGTGAGTTCTTGGCTTTACTCAGGAGAGTTCAAGAGTAAACCGACAACGTAAAGCAAAAGCAGGTTTACTCAAAGAGGAACAGGCTGCGTGTGGTGGCTCACACATGTACATGTATCCCAGCACTTTGGGAGGCTGAGGCAGGAGGACAGCTTGAGCCCAGAAGTTTGAGACCAGTCTAGGAAACATAACAAGACCCCACCTCCAAAAAATTTAAAAAGTTTACTGGACACAGTGGCATGCTTATAGTCCCAGCTACTCAGGAAGCTGAGCTGGAAGGATTGGCCAAGCCCATTAGTTTGAAGCTACAGTGAGCTAGGTTCATGCCACTATACTCCATTATGGGTGACAGAGTAAGATTCTGATTCAAAGTCAGAAAAAAAAAAAAGGCAAAGAAAGAAAGGAAACTTTAGTGATATCCCCACCCTCAGTAGACCAGTCTACCAGAGTTGTAGGTGGTAAAAGAACTCATTCAAGCCACATTAGGATAGAAAAACAGTCTTACTGAGTAAGCTGCAAAGGAGACAGTGGGCAGGACAGCAATAAGGGAGCTGGCTGCATTGAGTCAGTGGCCTAAGGTATCTACCCACTGGAGTTGACTTTATTTTCAATTAGGGTTAGTGTTTTGACTTCCATCAAGCATTAGGGTTCCTGCCATGCAAATAAGGCAGTTCTGATTGGTTGATGTTCTACTTTGTAGCCTGCTTATAGATCAATCGAAGGTTAACACAAGGTGGCTCTTGTATAAAATGGCTTCCACACAAGGTCGTTGTTTAGACCTTGATTCAAATAAACTTAAAAAGCAATGAAGATAGACATGTATAGATAATTGGGCAATGTGATCACTTGCCTGAATATTGGATAATATTAAGAAATTAGTGTCAGGCATGGAGCTCATGCCTGTAATGCCAGCACCTTGGGAGGTGGAGGCAAGAGGATTGCCTGAGCCCAGGGGTTGGAGATTATCCTGGGCAACTTGGCGAGATCTCATATCTACAATAAATCAAAAAAATTAGCCAGGCATGGTGGCTGTAGTTCCAGCTACTTAAAAAGGCTGAGGTGGAAGGATTGCCTAAGCCCAGCAGGTCAAGGCTGTGGTGGCCACTAGCATGCCACTGCACTCCAGCCTGGGCAACAGAGTGAGACTCTTGACTCCAAAAAAAAAATCAAAAGAAGCCGGGCTCGGTGACTCAGCCTGTAATCCCGCGCCTTTGGGAGGCTGAGGTGAGTGGATTGCCTGAGCCCGCGGGTTCGAGACCCGCCTGGGCAGCGAGACCTCATCTCTACAATAAATAAAAAAAAAATCAACTGGGCGTGGTAGCGCGCGCCTGTAATTCCGGCCACTCGGAAGGCTGAGGCGGAAGGACTGCCGGAGCCCAGTGGGTCGAGGCTGCGGTGGCTGGGAGCAGCCACTGCACTCCAGTCTGGACGACAGAGTGAGAATCCAACTCAAAAAAAAAAAAAAAAAAAATCAAAAGAAATTATTGTTGATTTTGTATGTGTTACAATGGAATTGTATGAAAAGAGGTCAAAGGCAGAATATATAAACCTAATTACATTTCATTTAGAAAAAAGGATATATATTATTTTTTATTGAGATGGAGTCTCATTCTGTTGCCCAGGCTAGAGTGCAGTGGCACGCTCACGGCCACCCCAGTATCGACCCGCTGGGCACCAGTGAGCCTTCCGCTTCAGCTTTCCGAGTAGTTGTAACTACAAGCATGTCCTACCATGCCCAGCTAATTTTTTGATTTACTGTAGACATGAGGTCTCCCAAGTTGCCCAGGCTGTTCTTCAACCCCTGGACTCAGGCAATCCCCTCACCTCGGCTTCCCAAAGTGCTGGGATGACAGGCTTGAGCCACCGTCTGGCAACTTAGTTTTCTTAGCAATCAAACCTAATAAGGACAATACAAAGTACAGGAAGTTTTCCTGATAAAACACAAAATCTGTTTCCTAGACCAGCTACTTACAAGGTTAGAAAAAAAAACCTTTTATAATCTCTTATCAATGTAGGCCAAGGCCAGGCGCAATGGCTCACGCCTGCAATCCCAGCACTTTGTGAGGCAGAGGTGAGAGGACTGCCTGATCCCAGGAGTTTGAGACTAGCCTTGGGAACTTAGTGAGACCTTGTTTCTACAATAAATAAAAAAAATTAGCCAGGTGTGGTGGTGCATGTCTGTAGTTCCAGCTACATGGAAGGCTGTGGTGGAAGGATTGCCAGAGTCCAGTGGGTGGAGGCTGCAGTAGTTGTGAGCATGCCACTGCACTTCAGCCTGGTCAACAGAGTAAGACTCCAACTCAAAAAAAAAAAAAAGGAAAAAAAAGCAGACTACTACGTCTAGAAAAGTTACTTTAAATCAGCCAGGCGTGGTAGTGCGTGCCTGTAATTCCGGCTACTTGGAAGGCTGAGGCGGAAGGATCGCCGGAGCCCAGCAGGT
>NW_007059669.1:114420-120276 GCF_000164805.1 Carlito syrichta
TGGGGACGGAGTGAGACTCCAACTCAAAAAAAAAAAAAAAAAAAAAAAGAGAAAAATTACTTTAGTCAGAAAAGAACAAATTCTAGTTTTGCATCAGTGTACAAGGCTGGTCTCAAACTCCTGGGCTCAAGTGATCCTCCCACTTCAGCCTCTGAGTAGCTGGGGCTACAGGTGAATGCCACCATGCCTGTCTTAAAGCTTGCTTGCTTGCTTATCTATCTATCTATCTATCTATCTATTTATTTATTTATTTATTGAGTTGAAATCTTACTCTGTTGCCCAGGCTGGAGTACAGTGGCACACTCATGGCCACAGAAGCCTCACTGGGCTCAGGTGATCTTTCCACCTCAGCCTTCCAAGTAGCTGGAAATACAGGTGTATGCCACCACGCCCAGCTAATTTTTTGATTAATTGTAGAGACAAGGTCTCCCCAAGTTGCCCAGGCTTGCCTGGGCTCAGGCAATCCTCTCGTCTCTGCCTCCCAAAGTGCTGGGATTACAGGCGTAAGCCTCTAATGTGTGCCCATCTAAAGCTAATTTTAATAAAAATCTTATAATTAATCCATATAATCTTAGGCAACTTTGATCACAAAGATAAGATTCCTTTTCCACAAAACTTTTACAAAAGTTTTTGTTTTGACTCATCAGATTTTTCTTTTCATATATCTTTCTTTTTCCCATTCTGGAACAGTCAGTTCTTCAATTTTAGCATAGAATTATTTTCCTTTAACATAAAATACATCCTCAAGCCTTAGAACTTTTCTTACCAAAAATACATCTTACTTTTCTTGTATATTTTGCATACAGAGTTGTTCCCCTTGTTATTTTTAGTAGGTTTAATTATATATATTAATTACACTTTAATCATTAGCAATTGTGAACTCTGTCACATATCTACATTCTGTAGATTAACGCCATTTCATAATTCTAGAAACGTGCTTTCTCATAGCATAATTTCTCATGTTTATAAGCAGACACAAATATATTTTTTCTGTGAAATTTAAGAAGCCAAAAGTAGATATACTTGTGCTTAGTAATTAACATTTCAGTATTTTACATTACTTAGAAATAACACAGACATTTAATGAATATCTATTACTTAATTTAACTTAGCATAGTTTATGTCCTCAAATTACCAAAAAATGATTTATGAAACTATTTTTAAGTATGTTTATATATAATTATTATTATAAAAGCTTTTATAGATGTTTATCCCATTTATCTTATTTAATTAATTTGTTCATAACAGCTATCCTTGAACTGCTCATGAAAATTTCAAAAGACATTGAATAAAATTAGCCAAGATTGCAAGTTGGTTTTTTTTGCCAAATCAGGCAAGCATCAAAACTAAATATCACAGAGGCAAAGAAACTAAAAGTTAAACACAGTTCTTCCCTCTCATTTTTTTTTTTTTACTTCCATTCATCAAGCAGTTCATTTTTATTGCACATTTTGCTTTTAGGTTGAAGTTTTATGATCTTTGTCATCTAGTAGAGCTTGTTTGACTAGTCTAACAATTTTAAAACTAGCTTTATTTCCCAAAGAATATTCCAGATCATGTAAACTAAAAAGCATTTGAGTTAGTTTTTATTTTTCTAAAGTTTTAGGAATATTTACATGAATGTTCATTTATCTTTATCATCAATAAGCCTTTTATGACTTAACCATAGACAAAAGAGACATTCTCAAAAGAGGGTGTGATTAGAATAAAACTCTTTTTTTTTTTTTGAGTTGGAGTCTCACTCCATCGCCCAGGCTGCAGTGCCGTGGCATGCTCACGGCCACCCCAGCGTTGATCTGCTGGGCTCCAGCAATCCTTCCGCCTCAGCCTTCCAAGTAGCTGGAACTACAGGCGCATGCTACCACACCCGCCTTAAAACTCTTTTCAGAGATTTAAAAAATTCAATTGGTAATTGACACACAATATTCAAACATGCATACAAACATGTATACATATCTAAATATATAGATGCAAAGATTTTAGCTTTCATTCTAAAATGTTAGCCCTGAGACAAACTCACTGATTTATATCTACTTGTATTTTTATCCAAATTGTGTTTCTGACAAAAATGGGACAAATTAAGATTATCTGTTCACATGGCTAAAGCTTTTTACTAATATCTATGGAAAACTTTTAAATATTTTTTTTCATTTGTCCAGTTTCCAGTTTTTTTTTCTCTCTCTCTCTCTTTTCAGCCCTAGGTGGTTTCTTTGGGGGATTTTGAGGTTCCTTTAGATGGGGGCACTAAAGTTTAAGTGACGGGGTTCCTTAGGACAGGAGGCACTAAAGTTTAAGTTCAGTTTAAGAAAAAGTTCTGGCAGGGTGGACAGGAGGATGGAGGAGGTAGTGGCCTGGAATGGAACCTATAACAGGAATCAAAGGAATTGAAGGAAAGATAAAGGTGGTAAAGTGGGAAGAAGGAGCAGAAGCAAATGGAAAGAAGTCTTAGAAGGGTCAGTTTGCAGAGATCTTAAGTCCTTAAGCTTCTCACCCCAACGCCTGCCCACCAAAGAAGCTGAAGTTCCCCTCTATCCTTAGGAAAATCATGCCAACGAAGAAAAGAAGCAGAGAGAGGGGCAGAGCTATAGAGATCAGGGATTCCTGAAGAGGGGTTTCAGTCAACTGAGATGTTTCTATGGAAGAAGCAGGATCCAACAGAAAGACCTTAAAAATCTGTGTAGCCTATATCAGCTTCTAATTATAACATCTTCTGACCATAGACCTGTCAAGAAAAATCATTTCAAATATCTCATTATCAGTTTTCAGCTAGGACAAATAGTAAATATTCCTGGCAATAATGAACACTTCCCCCACCCCCAGCTTTTCTTCTTCTAAACCAAAGGTATACACAAAATGACTCAGAATCAAAATCAAAAAGCCTTTTATGATTTAGCCAAGAATGAAAGAGATAACCTCAAAAAAGGGTTAAAAAATTTCAGCAGCACTCTCAAATCCCTTTACAAAGACAGTCAAAAGAAAGGACCTTTGTTGCCACAGGTGGTTAAGGTTCTTCAGCTTCCTATGAACATTTGACACCTCCAGTCATAGACTTACTAATCTGGGACACCAAGTAGGTGACCAACCAAACAATGAAGGTTGAGATGATAAAAGCCCCTTAAGGACTGGAATCACAGCTCCTCTGTGAGCTGGCATGGTCAAAGAGAGGGTCCAGGCCCTTGGTCTCATTTGGCTGGTTGCATAATGCAGGACGACACTTGTACCCTCTGACTGGCAGAGAACAGGGAGAATATTCTCCTCCTTTCCCTTCTGGGTCTATGTGATGTTGGGTGGTGTAATTATTCTGAGTCCTCAGCTCTCTACTGAATTTCTTTCTTTCTTTTTTTTTTTTGAGTTGGAGTCTCACTCTGTCTCTACTGAATTTCATAGCGAGTCTCAGAGAGAGGTTTAAAGTACAATTTATTTATTTATTTTTGAGTTGGAGTCTCACTCTGTCGCCCAGACTGGAGTGCAGTGGCCGCTCCCAGCCACCATAGCCTTGACCTGCTGGGCTCCGACAATCCTTCCGCCTCAGCCTTCCAAGTAGCTGGAACTACAGGCGTGCGCTACCACGCCCAGCTAATTTTTTGACTTATAGAGATGAGGTCTCTCCAAGTTGCCCAGGCGGGTCTCGAACCCACGGTCTCAGGCAATCCACTCACCTCAGCCTCCCAAGGTGCGGGATTACAGGCTGAGCCACCGAGTCTGACTTTAAAGTACAATTTATTAGAGCTAAAAAAAAATGACATTCAAGAGAGAACGTGGGTGTTTTTAAGGACAAGGCACACCTTTTTTCTGTTAGGAGAGTGCTTTATATATTTTCTTTTTTTTTTTTTTTTTGAGTTGGAGTCTCACTGTCGCCCAGACTGGAGTATAGTGGCCACTCCCGGCCACCGCAGCCTCGACCTGCTGGATTCCCATGATCCTTCCACCTCAGCCTAAAAAGTAGCTAGAACTACAGGTGCGCGCTACTATGCCCGGCTAGTTTTTTTTGATTTATTGTAGAGATGAGCTCTTGCCTGCCCAGGCGGGTCTCGAACCCGTGGGCTCAGGCAATTCGCTCACCTCAGCCTCCCAAAGGTGCAGGATTACAGGCTGAGCCTCCAAGCCCAGCTTTATATATTTTCTTTCTTTCTTTTTTTTTTTTTGAATTGGAGTCTCACTCTGTCACCCCGACTGGAGTGCAGTGGACGCTCCCAGCTACCGCAGCCTCGACCTGCTGGGCTCTGGCGATTCTTCCACCTCAGCCATCCAAGTAGCCGGAATTACAGGCATGCGCTACCATGCCCGGCTGATTTTTTTATTTATTGTAGAGATGAGGTCTCGCCAAGTTCCCAAGGCGGGTCTCGAACCCGTGGGCTCAGGGAATCCACTCACCTCAGCCTCCCAAAGGTGCGGGATTACAGGCTGAGCCACCGAGCCTGGCTATATATTTTCAAAATGATAGTTAAGCAACCTATTTACAAGCTAAAATTTTCAATTCTTATTGTTTTACTCCTTATTGTTTGTGTTATGAGGAACTTTTGAGATAATAGGAAAAGTTAATCTTTTTCTTAGAATATTGTGTCAGTGTTATGAGAACTTTTGAGATAATAGGAAAAGTTGTTTAAGTTTTCTTTTAGAGTACTGTGCCTCAGTGTCTCTGGCAACTCCCTACTGTCTTGTTTTTGGTCTTTGTGGCCAGCTGCCACATATCATAAGGTTTTAATCAGTGTGTAGTTGTTTAAAAGAGTTATGTCCTGATAAGACTGCGTCCAGATGCCTGACCATCTGGTTTCCTAATTATTTAAGCCTGCCTGTAAGAAACTCACTATCTTCAACTAAGCTGTTTATATGTCCTGTCTCACATGCTCATACCTGGTCCCACTGGGCCTTGAAGATCACTCCTCCCCTACCTGGGGCCAAGCTGGACCTTGTCTTCTCCCAAACCCACTCTTGCTCTGGCTCCCCTGTGGCCAGGGTGGGTCTACTGTCTCTAGCCATCTCTTGGGCTCACACCTTCTCACACATCATTGGCCCATGCTGTGGAACCTGCCTCCATTCAAGGTTTCCAGCCAGCTCCACCTCCTGTCTTCACTCCCTGCCCACCTGAGGCTCCAGCCATGTAGCTGTCTGCCTCCTCATGCTTTCTCTCTTCCCACACTGGCATCTGCTTGTTCTGGTTGAAGGCTGCCCTCAGGGCCAAGTCCAGCCTCCAGAGGGCAGGATTCCGTCTCTCACCTTCCCCTCTGGCTCCGTCAACCCTAGTGACCTCCAAACCACTGACTTTGAAAGATCTCACCTCCATGCCTTTCCTGACACTGTATCCCTCCTGGAATGCTCTTCTTGTTCCCCAGAAGTCCTCCTCTGTTACACAGCTGGGAGGTCACCTCCTCTAGAGAGCCTTCCTAGAAGGGAGCCCACTCCCACTAGGAGCCTCTGCTCTCCTGGACTTTGTCTGGACCCTCAGGTATGTCTCTAGGCTCAGCCAGGACAGTGTTTCTTTCATTTATTTCCTTCTTGGACTTTGCTCTCCTGGACTCTCCTGGACTTTGTCTGGACCCTCAGGTATGTCTCTAGGCTCAGCCAGGACAGTGTTTCTTTCATTTATTTCCTTCTTCCTTACATTCCCTTCTATCTTTCTTTTTAACCACGAGTCATATCCAGTCACACCCCCGCAACTCCTTCCACCCTCCAGTCCCTCTCAAAATCACAATGTGGGACATTCTTTTTTTTTTTTTTTTTTTTGAGTTGGAGTCTCACTTTGTTGCCCAGACTGGAGTGCAGTGGCCGCTCCCGGCCACCGCAGCCTCGCCTGCTGGGCTCCGGCGATCCTTCCGCCTCAGCCTTCCAAGTAGCTGGAACTACAGGCGTGTGCTA
>NW_007059669.1:120296-121174 GCF_000164805.1 Carlito syrichta
CTCCTCCCCTACCTGGGGCCAAGCTGGACCTTGTCTTCTCCCAAACCCACTCTTGCTCTGGCTCCCCTGTGGCCAGGGTGGGTCTACTGTCTCTAGCCATCTCTTGGGCTCACACCTTCTCACACATCATTGGCCCATGCTGTGGAACCTGCCTCCATTCAAGGTTTCCAGCCAGCTCCACCTCCTGTCTTCACTCCCTGCCCACCTGAGGCTCCAGCCATGTAGCTGTCTGCCTCCTCATGCTTTCTCTCTTCCCACACTGGCATCTGCTTGTTCTGGTTGAAGGCTGCCCTCAGGGCCAAGTCCAGCCTCCAGAGGGCAGGATTCCGTCTCTCACCTTCCCCTCTGGCTCCGTCAACCCTAGTGACCTCCAAACCACTGACTTTGAAAGATCTCACCTCCATGCCTTTCCTGACACTGTATCTCTCCTGGAATGCTCTTCTTGTTCCCCAGAAGTCCTCCTCTGTTACACAGCTGGGAGGTCACCTCCTCTAGAGAGCCTTCCTAGAAGGGAGCCCACTCCCACTAGGAGCCTCTGCTCTCCTGGACTTTGTCTGGACCCTCAGGTATGTCTCTAGGCTCAGCCAGGACAGTGTTTCTTTCATTTATTTCCTTCTTCCTTACATTCCCTTCTATCTTTCTTTTTAACCACGAGTCATATCCAGTCACACCCCCGCAACTCTTTCCACCCTCCAGTCCCTCTCAAAATCACAATGTGGGACATTCTTTTTTTTTTTTTTTTTTTTGAGTTGGAGTCTCACTTTGTTGCCCAGACTGGAGTGCAGTGGCCGCTCCCGGCCACCGCAGCCTCGCCTGCTGGGCTCCGGCGATCCTTCCGCCTCAGCCTTCCAAGTAGCTGGAACTACAGGCGTGCGCTA
>NW_007059669.1:121194-138726 GCF_000164805.1 Carlito syrichta
GCGGGATTACAGGCTGAGCCACCAAGCCCGGCTCGTGGGACATTCTTATCTGACCCCATCTATCATCAGGCTCAACGCTGCCATTACAGACGCGCCTCTGAGGATGGGATCCTCTTGGCGATGAGGCAGAAAAACGAATGCCAGCAGCCTCCTCATGGACGGTGGAGACCCAGCATTAAGGCTGGGAATTGGATTTGCTCCAGATCTCAGTAACCGAGGAAACAAACTAGCACCAGTCCACATTGGCTGTGTTCATCCACCCTCCAACATGCAGCAGAGGGCGCGCGACCTTCGGTGGCACTGACTGCTTAGGGAAGGTCTCAACGAGTGAGGGAAGGAGCCTGGGAATAAATGAAGGATGGAATGACCATTTGTATACCTAACCCTGAATTGTACCCTACATCTTTATTTATTTATTTATTTTTTTGAGTTGGAGTCTCACTCGGTCGCCCAGACTGGAGTGCAGTGGCCGCTCCCGGCCACCGCAGCCTCGACCTGCTGGGCTCCGGCGATCCTTCCGCCTCGGCCTTCCGAGTAGCCGGAATTACAGGCTTGCGCTACCACGCCCGGCTGATTTTTTGATTTCTTGTCGAGATGAGGTCTCGCCGCCCAGGCGGGTCTCGAACCCGCGGCCTCAGGCAATCCACTCACCACAGCCTCCCAAAGGCGCGGGATTACAGGGTGAGCCACCAAGCCCGGCGAACCCTACATCTTTAAAATAAAAATTAAAAAAAAAAAGAAGGATGGAAAGAGAGAGGGAAGGAATGTGGGAAGGAGGAGATAAGGAAGGGAGGGAATGAAAGGGGTCAGGAAGAGGAAAAAGGAAGTGGGGGGGGAGGGAAGGAGGCACTGAATGAATGAGTGAGGGAGGGAATGAGAGAGGAAGAGAAGGAACGAAAGAGCGAAAGAGGAAATGGAGGGAGGGAGTGAAGGAGGGAACTAGTGAGTGAAGGAGGGTATAAGGGAGGAACCGAGGCAAGGAAGGAGGAAATAGATTTACACCGAATCACTGTCGCCAAAAGGATTCACTCGTTCCCTCGTGCATCCGTTCGCCCCGCCAGATGCCCGGAGCCGTGCCCGGTGCGGAAAACACGCGGACCTCACGGCGGTCGCGGCCTTTCTCAGCAGAGGGATTGGAGGAGAGGCGCCCACCCCAGGGCGCCCGCGGCCGCTGCTCCTGCTCCGCGCCTGCGCGCGCCCACGTGACAACATAGGCCCCGCCCACTGCCTCCCGCTGGCCCCGCCTCCCGCGAGTGCTGCCTCAGCTTGTGGTTGCACCAGGTCAGCCGCGAGGCTTGGGCCGGGCGGCGGGTGGCGGGGAGTGCGGGAGGCTGGCTGCCGGGAGCGCAGGCTTCGGGCGGCGGCCGGGGGCGGGCGAGCGGTGCGGGCCGGGGGCCGGGAGCCAGGGCGTGCGCGGATCGGGGACTCGGGGGCGGCGGCCTGAGGAGAGCCGGCGGCCTGACGTGGCGGGGGCGCGACGGCTGGATCCCCGCGGCGGGACAGGAGCTGGCGCTTGGCCGCCGGCAGGGGCCGGGTCAGGGCCTCCGCGCGGCTGCGGGCCCACCGGCCTCGGCGCCCCCGGGCAGGCCCTGTTGCCTGCGGCGGGTCTGGCGCGACCTTCGCGGGCGGGCTCTGCAACAGGCGGGCGGATCGGGGCGGCCCCGGCGTGACCTCAGCCCTCGGCCTGCGGATCCTCAGTTTCTTTAGCCGCGCGCCCGGGCCGGGGGTCTGGGCCAGGGACTGCAACCGAGGAAGCGCAGCTTCGCCAGTTCGCCCGGGGTCCTGAGAGGGTCCGAGATCGCGCTGTCAGAGCAGATCGCCGGTCGCAAGCGTCGGCTTGCCAGCTCTGATTGAGATCCTGAGGCGACCGAACGGAACGGACCCGGGGCGAGTGCCGCGGGGGCGCTGCCGCCTCTGCCCCGGGCTCCTTCCTGGGCCTCCCGCACCCCGGGCCTGCGCGGGGTCCGGCCTGGGCGCGCCGAGATGCTCCAAGGGAGGTTCGTTGGAGCACGTCTAAGGCGGCACCCTGTTGAAGGCTCCCCCCTGGAAATGAGGACCCATTCGCTCCTCTCCTCATCCTGAGCTGCCCCCCTTGCCTTTGTTGCAGACCTTTCTTCACGCTGCCAAGGCTGGGGTTCTTTGACGGGATATACTGCTCGTTTTGGGGACCCTGGAGAGGACTGAGGTATCTACTCCGTAAACGGTTTGAGTTGAAAATTCCTCTAGAATGCTTTTGACTCTGTCATGCAGGAGTTCATAGACATTCATTTTATGTCCTTCATTTGTACCTACTTGGCGCATGAAGCTTCCTTTCTGCTTCCCCCTAAAGCTTTGAACAGCACGGAACAGAGAGACCTTGCTTATGGTGACTAGAATTGAGGGTATTATGGAACTGAGGGGTGCTTAATCTAGGGAAGGACTTAGGATAGAATAACCATCTGTCAGATGAAAAAGGGGACGAACTTCTAAGACGATTCTTTTTTTTTTTTTTTTTTTGAGGAGTCTCACTCTGTTGCCCAGGTTGGAGTGCAGTGGCACGCTCACAGCCACCACAACCAAACCTGCTGGGCTCAGGCAAACCTGCCTCAGCCTTCCAAGTAGCTGGAACCACAGGCACGGGCTACCATGGCCTGTGAAAAAAAATTTTTTAATTTATTTATTGTACACACAAGGTCTTGCCAAGTTACCCAGGCTGGTCTTGAGCCCCTGGACCCAGGCAGTCTTCTTGCCTCTGCTTCACAAAGTACTGGGATTACAGGTGTGAGCCACTGTGCCTGGCTCTAAGACCATTCTTTACCTGAAAAAAAACACATTGGAAGGGAATCACAAAAATGAGCTGTATTTCCACCTAACTTTTTTTTTTTTTTTTGAGTTGGAGTCTCACTCTGTCACCCAGACTGGAGTGCAGTGGCTGCTCCTGGCCACTGCAGCCTGGACCTGCTGGGCTCCGACAATCCTTTCGCCTCAGCCTTCCAAGTAGCAGGAACTACAGGCGCTACCACACCCCGCTAATTTTTCTGATTTATTGTAGAGATGAGGTCTTCTCTGCCCAGGCGGGTCTCGAACCCACGGGCTCCCAAAGGCGTGGGATTACAGGCTGAGCCACTGAGCCTGGCTTTTCTTTTTTAAAAATGTTGTCAATTACAGAAGTGCAGTGTTTCATCTAAATCAGCAAAGATGAAAAAGAAATCCTATTAGTGAGCTAGATGGAGGTCTGAATCAGGTTCTTGTACTTTGCGGGTAGGAGAGTAAACTGGTACAATCTTCATGGTAGGCAATTTGGTAATATCTATTAAAATGACAAATCCAGGTGTACATGAACATTAAAATGACCCAGCAGTTCTATAGGAAATTTTCCTCGTATCTTCTGTGTGTATGACATATCTGAATGATCACCAGTGCACAACTTTTCAATAGCAAACAATTGGAGAAAACACAGATGTCTCTCACTAGCATTTGAATGATACATATTTATCCATACAATGGGCTGTAAGGGATAAAAATTATGCAAAAGCAAATAAAGAGGGGAGAAGAATGTTATAGATTTACAGATTTTACCTAAACTCCATAGACACCTTCTGGAAGGGTATACAGGAAAGTAGAATAGTAGTTTTCTCTGGGAGAGGATCTGGTTGGGACATACATGGGAGAACAGTCTAAATTTTACCATATACTTTTTCACCACTTTTACATTTGAATCACATAAATCTATAGTCAAAAGTACGTTTGAGGATTTTTTATTAAATATTTCAAACTGACAGGAAAGTATAGAGAATAACAGATTCCTATCAGATTCTGTTTTGTCTTAATATTATTATTATTATTTTTTCACTCTACTGTGTCTGCTTCCCAGGGCTTGCACCCTGATCATGCTATATATATATTATATATATTATATTTAAAGAAATAAAATACTCCCTTTTTCCTTCCTGGAGATAATCATGACCCTAAATTTGGTATTTATTATTCCTACAAAGGTGTTTATACTTTTTTGTACCATAATACCTAAGCAATATAGGATGGTATCATCTTGTGTGTTTTCAAATTTTTTGTAAATGAAAGTGTCCCATACATATTCTTCAATTTGTTGTTTTTTCTCTGCATGGCTTTGAAATTTTTTTCCACTTTGATGACTGTTAACTTGAGTCTAGTTTGTTCATTTTAACTGTTGCCTAGTGTTCTGTCGAATCACTGTACCATGACACCTCTTCTGAGGGTGGAGGTTTTGGTGATGGCCAGTGCTTACTTTATATATGTGGTCTAAAATGTTGTTGTACCCTGTGCTATGCTTCTTCACAGCAGGGATTTGGCTCATTTTTCTTCAAACCCCTCACAGTACCAAGCTGAGTTTCTTAAATTGTACTTGATAAATATGCTTTGCCTGCCCAAAGAAGCCATCTTCCCTTCTCACTGTATTTGTTCTTGAAGTAGGTGTTGAGGGACTAGCTGCCATCTATCTCTTCCCAAGAGGGCAGAGACATTGCTGTGTTCATAGCAAGTGAGAACCAGAGGACTTGATATCTGTTGGGCAGTCAGTCCTCATGGTCACTCCCAGAGAAGGGGCCCTCTTGACCCCATGGTGGTCATGGTGGTTATAAGGAAGCTAAAGTTGGTGATATGAGCCAAGTTCTCAGAGTCTGTGGTTAGCAAATGATGCAACCACAGATGGGAGCTTTGAAATGTTTGTGAGATAAAGAAAGCCCATGCCTCAAGAAACCAGAGTTTTCTGGAGGTAGGTAGATTAGTCAGGTTTGAGTGATGGGGTATATTTGTCATGTTCACCATACAGTGATGGAAGGAGAAGTGATGGAGTTAGACCTTTACCAATACAGGGTTATTAGAGACAGAAACTCATAGGTGGGAGGCTGAAGATGTTCAGAGGATGACAGATGTCCTTTTTGGTCTAAGGACTAGTGATGGTACAGTAGAGGTAAGGCCTGAAGGAGAGTTTTGAGCCAGGTTACAGGGAACCTTACAGGGGAGGCAGCCAGGTCACAGGGAATCAATACTGGAGCAGTCAGATGGCACACTCACAGGGGTGTTTGGGGACCTCCATGCAGCCTGGATAGTAGAGTCTGGGGAGGATGAGGCAAGAGGTAGGGAATCTGGTTGGGGCATCATTGCTGCAATCTGACCCAGAGTGATAACCCTGGAGGACTATAGTGGCTATTTGAGTTGGAGGAGAGAAGAAGGAATCAGAAATAGAGGGTCTCATAGGACACAAAGATTAGAAAAGGAAAAGATATCACTGAGATTATGAGGTTTCCAACATGGAAATGGTAGCTGTGCCAGTAACACAAGAAGACCAGTAACTGGGCTCTGACTGGATTAGGCACTAAGCTGGAGGTTTGACTGGGAATGTAGGTTCTTGGGAAAAGAAGAGTAGGATGGAGCAGGGTATGTTGGATGGAAGAAGTCAGAAAAGTGGAATTGCTATAGGGAAGAGTTTCTAGGCAAAAGAGAATCTCAAGCATGAGGTAGAGGATATGTCTTGGCTCTGGCTCTGGGCTCTGCTGAGAAAGGTCAGTCAGACCAAGGAAGAGGAAGGAGTGGGTGGGTAGAGGTCCCAAGTTCTAGAGGGCTGAGGAGGACAGGCAGAGAGAAGAATTGAGAGTGTTGATAAGCAGTAGAGGGTCCAGAGCAAACAGGTCCAGGAGAAGGGAGTGCCCCTGATCCTAGTAGTGAAGAGGGAGACCTTCTTTTTAACAATTTTTATATTGGGGTCTATTTTTCATTTTAGTCAACAACAGACCAGACCACATAAATCAGGGGTCCCCAATTCCTGGGCCATTGACTGGTATCGTGGCCTGCTAGGAAACAGGTCACACAGCAGGAGGTGAGCCACAGCCAAGTGAGCGAAGCTTCATCTGTATTTATAGTTGCTCCCCAGTGCTCCCATTACTGCCTGAGCTTCACATCCTGTCAGATCAGCAGTGGCATTAGATTCTCATAGGAGCACGAACTCTAGTTGTGTATTCCTTATGGGAATCTAATGCTTGATGATCTGAGGTGGTGAAGCTAGTGCTGAGGAGTGGCTGCAACTACAGATGAATATTACCAGTGAGTTTTGACTGCACAGCCCCCTCATCATCCATGGAAAAATTGTCTTTCAGGAAACCAGTCCCTGATACCAAAAAGGTTGGGGACTGCTGACATAAATGACAGTGGTCCTATAAGATTATAATACCGGCCAGGTATTGTGGCTCACGCCTATAATCCCAGCATTTTGGGATGCCTAGGTGAGAGGATTGCCTGAGCCCATGGGTTCAAGACCAGCCTAGGTAACTTGGTAAGACCTCATCTCTACAGTAAATCAAAAAATTAGCTGGGTGTATTGGTGCATGCCTATAATTCCAGCTACTGGGAAGGCTGAGGCAGAAGAATACTTGAGTCCAGCAGGTCAAGGCTGTGGTGGCTGTGAGTGTGCCACTGCACTTCAGCCTGGGTGGCAGAGTGAGACTCCAACTCAAAAAAAAAAAAAAAAAAAAAAAGAGAAAGATTATAATATCATGTTTTTACTGTATCTTTTGTATGTTTAGACATACTTAGATACACAGATACCATTGTGTTAACAGTTACCTACAGTATTCAGTACTGTGATATTGTGAAATATACATTTGGTCTTCATCTCATTTCCTGGCATACAACTCCTAAAATCCTTGAACTCTTCAAAGTAATATCTTTTTGTATGCTTGCCTGCAGCCCCCTAGGATAAGGGTTGGTCACAGGAAAGACCAAGGCAGGATTACAGGGTTGGGACTTTCAGCCCTTCTTCCCAACCTCTGGGGAGGGAACAGGGGGTAAGGTTAAATTGATCACCAATGGTCAATGATTTAATCAGTCATGCCTACGCAAGGAAGCTTCCATAAAAACCCAAAATGACTGGGTTTGGAGAACTGGATACCTGAACATGTGGAGTTTCCTGGAGAATGGTATGCTGGGGAGGGCATGGAAGCTCTGTGCCACTTCTTCTGTGCCTTGCCCTGTGCATCTCTTCATCTGTATCCTTTGTAATTTCCTTTATGATAAACTGGTAAACATATGTAAGTGTTTTCCTGAGTTTAGTGAGCTACTCTAACCTATTAGTTGAACTCAAGGAGGGGGTTGTGGGAACCCCAGGCTGTGGCCTTCGATTGTCATTGGGGAGAAGGGGGGTAGTCTTGTGGACTGAGCCCTCAACCTGTGAGATCTGACCCTATGTCCAGGTAGATAGTGTCTGAATTGAATTGAATTAGAGGACACCGAGCTGCAGAATTGTTCTGTCTGCTGCAGAATTGATTGCTTGTTTGTTAGTAGGGATAAAAGCCTACGTGCTTTGTCAGAGTCTTCTGTGTTGATTGTTGTGATGTGAGAACAAAGAAAACATGTTTTATATATTTTCCATCAGAAGTACAGTAACATGTTGAACAGGTTTGTAGCCTAGGAACAACAGCCATACCTCACAGCCTAGGTGTGTAAAGGCTGTCCCATCTAGGCCTGTGCAAGTACACTCTAAGATGTTCACACAGTGAGGAAGTCACCTAATGATGCATTTCTCAGAATGCATCCCTGACATTAATCAACATATGACTGTAGGTAATTGGAGAAGCAACACATTTTGGGTAGAGGGAAGTGGGGTGATGAGAGGTGGAAAAGGCAGACATTCATGTCCTGTAGCTGACTGGCTGTGCTGTGGCCTAGAGAATGTACAGCTTGGCCATACTTCAGAGTTCGGAACTGGCCACTCTCTGACTGAGCAACTGACTGTCCACAATTCAGACACTATCAACCTGGACATAGGGTCAGATCTCACAGGTTGAGGGCTCAGTCCACAAGACAACCCCCCCTTCTCCCCAATGACAAAATTGCATTTGTAGGAGGTTTTGTTTTACTAGTTGGGTTTCTGAGGCTCCCATTCAAATCACTTTGTACTTTTTGGGCATACTGACTCAATTATTAGAAGGTAACCCTGAATTTAGAACATAATGCAGATGAACTCTGATGCCTCAGCTCCAGTCCAAGTTACTATGCTTGACTCTTAGAATCTCAGTAAAGGAAGGTGGGTCCCGGAAACCTGCCTCTAACCTTCCAGCCCCCACCTTCCAGACCCATGGGTCTGGGTCTCCTGACTATCAACTCAGGCCTTACAATTTTTATGCATCCATCCCTGCCTGGGGGAACCCAATTTTGTTCTTAGTGTGGGAGAGGAAGAGCTCTTGAAAACCTGGTCTGTGCTGGTGTTTTGTGTTCATTGTTTTACCAATTTAAGAATACCCAATTGGGATGAGTACTTTTATTTCCCTTTTTACAGTTGAGGAACCCGAGGCTCAGGTTGGTGGTGGTGTGACTCCATGGCTGAATAGGGCTTCAACCCAACTTAATCTGTCTCCCCAAACCCTTCTGTTTGACTTACATGCTGAAGGAGAAAAAATTGGATGAATCTTGGGGTTGATGGGTCACAGGTCATAAAGAAGAAGGCTAAATTGGGCCAGAGGTTGGGGGAGAGGAAATTAGGGGGTTCGGGTCATAGGGAAAGCTCAGATGGGCCAGAGGGTAGCACAGGAGCAGGGAACAGCAGAGCTAGCCAGTCCATGCACTTGCTTGTCTCACTTCTGTTTCCTCTGTCTTGCCAGCTGACAGGCTGCAGTGGTGAGGGATCTTGTGGCTGTCAGGATGGCAGAGGAGCAAGAGTTCACCCAGCTGTGCAAGTTGCCTGCGCAGCCCTCCCACTCCCACTTGCACTGCGTCAACAACACTTACCGCAGCGCACAACACTCCCAGGCCCTGCTCCGGGGACTGCTGGCTCTCCGGGACAGTGGGATTCTCTTTGATGTTGTCCTGGTGGTGGAGGGTAGACACATCGAGGCCCATCGCATCCTGCTGGCTGCATCCTGTGATTACTTCAGGTGAGTTCCCTACACCTGTTTTTATAAGGAGAGTAACACAGGTAGTCCTGGCTCCACTAGTGAAGGTGCTGGCATCAGCAGCAGCTGGTCTCTCCTGCTCACCTCAGAGCCTCCCCCACTGCTTGCCACTGCTTGCCTAGTGGCCACTTGGTCAACTAGGGTGACAGAAGGGGTCTTAGAGTTTTTCTTTTAGCAGTCTTGTCTCTTGGGCATATTTTCTTTTTCCTAAAAGATAATCATGCTTGGCTTTACTTGTTTTATTTCTTAAAATGGAAAGAGATGAGGTCTCACTGTCTTGCCCAGGCTGGTTTTGAACTCCTGGGCTTCACCAGTCCTCTCACCTTGGCTTCCCTAAGTGCGTGCGATTATAGGCATGAGCCACAGTGCCTGGTTAACTTGGCTTTATCTATAATACTGCATTTTATAAAATGAGTTTTCTGCTGCAAATACAATATCTTAGTGTAAAGCAGACTGACTTTCTATATTACTCTGGTTTCTACCATCACCCTAACATACTTATTTTGGAAATTTTAATATCTATAGGAAAGTCAAAAGAATAGTATGATGAACACCTGAATGCCAGTTGTTAATACACTACCACATCTGCCTTCTCTCTTTTTGTACGAATGCACCTTTTAAAAAGACAAAGACACTTTACCTCTAAGTCTTTTAGCATCTCCCTTCTTGTAATGCTGGCTTGAGTGTTGAAAGGTTCACATGAGTCCTGGTCATTTCTCTGGGACCCTGGGAGTGCTGAAGCCTTAGGCTGGATCTTTACTGCTGTATCTACATCATCTGCACAGTTGCATGATATTTAGAGTCACCCTTTCCCTGGCGATACACCTTCTGGCTTACACCTCTCATCCCTCAGGTGTCAGTCCTCTGGCCTTCCTGGTGGACTCTGTGGCTTCTCTGGGGTTTCTCATGGCCTCCTGCATGATCCCATCCCAGCATTTGGCACATTGGGAGAAACCAGTGGCTTTTCTTTTACCCACTTGGGCTGGAACTTGTCACTTATTCGTATGTCTAACATGTGGTTGCTGCATAGATTCTCAATGCCCATGACTTAAATGAATAAATTTCTGTTCATAAACAGCAAATTAGTATACCAGACCCCCACTGTCTGTGCTGTTCCACACCCTAGGAGGTGGGTGCTCTTTCACATAGGTGAGATGAGGCTCAGAGGAGTGAGAGCTACCCATGGCTCCCAGCAGGAGCGACATGGAACTCAAAACTTGGTTGTTTCATTCCAACTCTGATTCTGTTTGTTCATTTTGTCTTTAAGGCTTGGTTGTAATATTCTCTCTCTCTCTCTCTCTCTCTCTTTTTGGAGTTGGAGTCTCACTCTATTGCTTAGGCTGGAAGGCAGTGGCACACTCACGGCCACCACAGCCTCTACCCGCTGGGATCAGGCAATCCTTCTGCCTCAGCCTTCCAAGTAGCTGGAACTACACCATGCCCGGCTAATTTTTTGATTTATTGTAGAGATGAGGTCTCGCCGAGTTGTCCAGGCTGGTCTCGAACCTGTGAGCTCAGGCAATCCTCTCACCTCGGCCTCCCAAAGTCCTGAGATTATACTCTCTTTTTTAAACTTTAGGAACTATTGAGCAAAATCTTTTCTTTCTTAAGTGCTCCCTTTCTCCAGAAGGAGTTTATGGAGAATGTGACCCAGTGGTGGCTTGGCATAGACATGTCTAGGGGCAGCAGTATCCTTTCAGTTCATGGGATATTTCGCTGAGGACTATAAGGAATAGATAATTCCCAAGCATCATTAGCATGCTTATTACTTGTTTCAGTTATTTGCTTCAGGTGAAAATGAAAAAGGTCCATTTTTTTCCCAATAAGATTGGGAAGATGTATGAAAGGTTTGTAATGTGGGCAAGGATAAAGAGAAAGGCCTTTGGGGGAGGATTGGCAAATAGCTTGGGGTCCTGCAGTTATATATCAGGTGTCTGTCTAGGTGGCCATCCTGTGAGATCATGCACCTGGTGCTGAGACATTGTTGCAAGGTGGTGCCAAGGGTAACCCTTCCATTCTGTGGTATCTCGTGAAGCCACTTTCAAACTGGGCAGGGTGGTGTGTCTACTGATAAGGAGTGAAAAGCCCTAGGACCTAGTGGAAGATGATCTCATTGTGAAGATCTGAAAGGCTCTTACTGTACTCTGGGGATTGAGTGAAGGGAAGGAACGCTTTCTTCTCCTTACTGCATTATTTGTGTTATTTTATAAAGAACAGGAATTTCTTTTGAGATGTAGGATTTTACTTTGTGTGTGGTGCTCCTTACAGCTGGCAGGGCTGCCCCAGTGTGTGGTGTGATGCAGGGCTGGAATTGGTGCCTGAGACCTCATGTGGTTAGGGTCACCTGGCACCAAAGCCCTCTGAGAATTGTCCTTTTCCTGGTCTTCTACTGTTTGCCTGATATTCTCTTGAACCATATTCACTGTGGTCCTGATATGCTCCAGGTCTTTCTCGCCTCTGTACTTTTTCTGTTCTCTCAGCTGGGCTGCACTTCTCTGCCTTTCTTGCTGTGCAGAATTTTATCTTCCTTCAAGGCACATCTGAGGTACCTCCTCTTGAAGGGAGCCTTCCCTAACTGTCGCTCACCTTTTCCCAGATGGAGGGAACTCAGTTTTCTTCCCATAGAATGCTGCTGACCCCTGGAGGGCAGAGAGCTGTCCTGCCCTCGCCTGGGGCAGTGCCCTGCTGTAGGAAGCCTCCTTACTCTTCCTGTGTACTCTGTGTGTGGTTTAGGAATTGGATAGTCAGACTGCAACTTGGGTTTTCCTTTTTTTTTTTTTTTGACTTTTGTTAATAACCTTTTACTGCATATTTCTTTTGTCTTCTATGGTCCTACACTTGCCTGCTTTATCTTGTATGCTTCTGAGCTTGTCCCTTCTCTTCTTCCAGATCCTTATGGTGTGAAGGACTCAAAGTTTCTTTCCTTTTTATACAACCTACCTTGGTCACTTTGTTCCTCTCTCAGTTCTCATACTACCTGTGAATTATAAGACTACTTTACTCAATTCAGTGCCTATGATTTTGAGAGCTTGGATATAATTTGTGATTTATAGAAAAATAAATTGAGGCCAGGTGTGGTGGCTCAGCCTGTAATCCCAGCACTTAGGGAGGCCGAAGCAAGAGGATTGCCTGAGCCTGTTGGTTTGCGATTAGCCTGGGCAACTTGGTGAGACCTCGTCTCTACAATAAATCATAAAAAACTAGCCAAACATGTCTTGCCATGTTGCGCAGGCTAGTCTTGAACCTAAAAGGCTTAACAACCCTAGGAAAATCTAGGCTTTATGCTTTTGTAGGGAATATAATTTTTTTTCTCCACAGGGTTAAAGTGTTTTCAATTTATTTTTCTTTTTCCTTTTTTTTTTTTTTTTTAGTTGGAGTCTCACTCTGTCATCCAGGCTGGAGGGCAGTGGCACGCTCACGGCCACTGCAGCCTCGACCTGCTGGGCTTAGGCAATCCTTCTGCCTCAGTCTTCCAAGTAGCTGGAAATACAGGCACATGCCACCATGCCCGGCTAATTTTTAAAAAAAATTTATTATAGAGATGAGATCTTGCCAAGTTGCCTAGGTTGGTCTCTAACCCATGGGTTCAGGCAGTCCTCTTACCTTGGTCTCCCAAAGTACTGGGATAATAGGCATGAGCCACTGCACTCGGCCCATATTTTATTTTTATTTTGGACTTTTTTTCCTCCCAAATACATTTTTATTTTGAAAGGCTGAAAGTTAACTGTAGTGAACACCCGTGCCTTGGCCTAAATTTATCAGCTATTAACATTTTGCAGTATTCACTTCAGCGTAAGTTATAGATATCATGACAATTTATCTCTAGAAGCTTCACTTCTAAGAATAAGGAAATTCTCTGACATATCTGTAATACTGTTATGAATCTAAGAAAACTTAAAATCAAGTTTGGTGCAGTGGTGCATGCGGGTAATCCCAGGTACTTATGAGGCTCAGGAGGGAAGGTTGCTTGAGCTCAGGAGTTTGAGTCCTGCCTGGGCAACATAGTGAGACTCCATCTCTAAAAATATAAATGAAAAGGAAAGGAAATTTATAATCATTTCATAATTTCATCTGATATTATCCATAATCAGATTTTCCTGATTGTCCCCAAAATGTTTGTTTTTGTTTGTTTTTGAGTGTTGGAGTTTCACTCTGTAGCCCAGGCTGGAGTGCAGTGGCACACTCATGACCACTGCAGCCTTGACCTGCTCAGTGGATTCATGCAGTGGATTCTTGGGATGATAAAATCTGTGTTAGATTACCTGTCCACACCCTGCTCAGGGTGGCAGTGCTTAAAATGTTGCCATCTAGGGGCTGGGCGCAGTGGCACCCATAACCCAGAACTTTGTGAGGCGGAGGCAAGAGGATTGCTTGAGGCCAGGAATTCAAGACTAGCCTAGGCAACATAGTGAGACCCTGTCTCTACAGAACATATTTTAAAAATTAGCAGGGCATGGTGATATGCACCTTTAGTCCTAGCTACTCAGGAGGCTAAGGTGGGAGGATCACATGAGCCCAGGAGCTCTAGCCTTTAGTGAGCAAGGATAGTGCCACCGCAGTCCAGCCTTGGGGACAGAGTGAGATCCTGTCTCTTAAAAAAAAATTGCTATTCCCATTATTACTAGTGTGGTCCCAGAGTGCCAGCAGAGGAATTGGACAAGAGAAGTGCATACAGTAGCACAGTCCTGGAAAGCTCCTTGAGCTGACCAGACCACTACAAAGAGCAAGGGAGAGTGTCTAGAGGGCCCAGCCTGTGTGGAGTAAAATAAATTTTTTTTTTTTGAGTCAGAGTCTCATTAGGCTAGAGTGCAATGGCACGCTCACAGCCACTGCAACCTCAACCTGCTGGACTCAGGCAGTCCTTCCGCCTCAATCTTTCAGGTAGCTGGAACTACCGGTGCACGTTGCCACGCCCGGCTAATTTTTATGATTTATTCCAGAGATGAGGTCTCACCAAGTTGCCCAGGCTGGTCCGAACCTCTGGGCTCAGGTAATCGTCTCACCTCTGCCTCCCACACTGTTGGCTTTATGGGCGTGAGCTATAGCACCCAGCTGGAACGACAGGCATGCACCACCGTACCCAGCTAATTTTCTGATTTTTTTGTAGAGATGAGGTCTTGCCATGTTGCCCAGGCTAGTTTTCTTTTTGTTGTTGTTGTTTTGTTTTTGTTTTTATTTGAGTTGGAGTCTCACTCTGTTGCTCAGGCTGGAGTACAGTGGCATGCTCATGGCCACCGCAGCCTTGACCTACTGGGCTCAGGCGATCCTTCCACCTCAGCCTTCTAAGTAGCTGGAACTACAGGCAAGCGCCACCATGCCCAGCTAGTTTTTTTTTTTTTTTTTGAGTTAGAGTCTCACTCCGTCACCCAGACTGGAATGCAGTGGCCGCTTCTGGCCACCGCAGCCTCGACCTGCTGGGCTCATGCGATCCTTCCGCCTCAGCCTTCCAAGTAACGGAACTACAGGCACGTGCTACCATGCCTGGCTAATTTTTTGATTTATTGTAGAGATGAGGTCTTGCCAAGTTGCCCAGGTGGGTCTTGAACCCACGGGCTCAGGCAATCCACTCACCTCAGCCTCCCAAAGTGCTGGGATTACAGGCTGAGCCACTGAGCCCGGCTAGTTTTTTGATTTATCTTAGAGATGAGGTCACTCCAAGTTGCCCAGGCTGTCTTGAACCTGTGGGTTCCCAAAGTGTTGGGATTATAGGCTTGAATCAGTGGATCACCTGGCCTTGGACCAACAGTTTTAAATGTGAAAGATTAAGCTATAAAAACACTAGAGGAGCATGAGGAAATGTATTCTAAATAATCTCAGAAGGAAAACACCTTTCTAGGTTTGACAGAAGACACAGAGGCAAGAATGATGACTGCATTAAAAATAGCCTGATCTAGAGGTAGTGAGGTATCTCAACTGATTGTTCATAGTCCAGTTACAGATCCAACTCCTTGTTCTACTCTTTCCCCTTTTATCACTACTGCACTTGACTAGTCCTTTTTTAATTTAATTTTAATTTTTAATTTTTGAGTTGGAGGCTCACTCCATCACCCAGGCTGGAGTGCAGTGGCATGCTCATGGCCACCCCAGCTTCGACCTACTGGGCGCAGGTGATCCTTCCACATCAGCCTTCCAAGTAGCCAGAAGTACAGGCGTGTGCTACCATGCCTGTCTAATTTTTTGATCTTTATTATAGAGATGAGGTCTTGCCAAGTTGCCCAGGCTGTTCTCGAACCGTGGGCTCAGGCAATCCGCTCACTTCTGCCTCCCAGATTGCTGGAATTACAGGCTTCAGCCACCGCGCCAGGCGACTAGTCCTTTTTTTTTTTTAAAAAAAAAAAAAAAAGAAAAGACAAATTTCTGCATGGCAAAAAGCATCACAGAAACAAAGGTTGGGGGAAAAAACTCAACTCATTCGAAAAAAGATTTTTTTCAAATTGATAAGACAGTGTCTAATAGAAAATTGGCAAAGAATCTGAACTGTTCAGAAAAGAAATGGCTCTTTAACATGTGACAAGATTTTCTGTCCCATTCCAGATAAGGTTTCTCCCTCTCGCCATGACAAGTTAGAGCTGGTGTCTTCCTGGGTTGGAGGTAGGAGAAGGCACTGGGCCCTGCTAGTGGGAATGGTGTAAAAAGAGCTGGTGGACAATACTGTCAAAGTATAAATGTATTTAACCCATTTGGCCCAGCAACTATATTTGTGGAAATTAATCCTGGA
Organism: Carlito syrichta; assembly: GCF_000164805.1. NCBI lineage: Eukaryota > Metazoa > Chordata > Mammalia > Primates > Tarsiidae > Carlito > Carlito syrichta. The sequence continues at coordinate 136,816 of NW_007059669.1, forward strand.
GTACATGTACTCAGAACGTCTTGTGGGTGAGGGTATCCATTGTGTGAAATTACAAGTAACCTAAATGTACCCCGTAGGAGTGAGTTAAAGAAGTGATGACAGCTTAGCAAAGTGTGAGGTAGCCTTGTGTACATGGGCATGGATGGGTTTCCAAGCTGCATTTTTTTTTTGGTAGGAGTCTCACTCTGTTGCCCAGGCTAGAGTGCAGTGGCATGCTCATGGCCACCGCAGCCTCAACCTGCTAGGCTCAGGTGATCCTTCTGCCTCAGCCTTTCAAGTAACTGGAACTACAGGTGCATGCCACCACGCCTGGCTAATTTTTTGATTTATTGTAGAGACGAGGTCTCACCAAGTTGTGTAGGCTGGTCTTGAACCCCTGGGCGCAGGCATTCCTCTTGCCTCTACCTCCCAAAGTGCTGGGATTACAGGCAGCCCAGCCTCCAAGCTGCATTGCTAAGTAAAAACAAAGTAAGATTCACAATACAACTGCCCCATGGATAGCATTGCCCTTGGGAGGGGAACTAACTGATGACTGGGAGCAGAAGTGAGGGGACTGTCACCACAACTTTTTATGTATTTTATATCTGGTACTATATATAGGTATTACCTAGTCAAAAAAATAAAATCTAAAAATAGTTACTCTTATAACTCCATTTTGCTGACTGTCATATTTAAATTACAGTCCCAGCTGTTAGCATCTTACCTCCAAATACCTAATTATTGTCTACACTTGACTGTCTTGCTGGCATCTCACACTGAGCATGCCACAATAAGACTCCCAACTGTCCTGTTCCTTCCAAATTTTCCCCCATGAGTAGAGGGTCCCCATCTGCCCAACTACTCTACCCAGCAGAGGGTCCTGAGTCCTCCAAGCCAAGATTCAGTCTGTTAACAGGTTCTTTGCGTTCTGCCTCCAGGTAGTCCCAACTCTTCCTCTTCAGCCACATTGCCCTCACCAGGGCCAGGGTGGCCTCTAGGCCCATAGGAACCTCTAGCCTTAACTGGCCTTCCGGGGGCCCCTCCTAAAGCACCCAGGTTTGAAAGCCAATCAGCTCACACCACACTGTAAATTCCTCAAGAGTAGCAGCATCTCATCATGCTCCAATTTTAGTCAGGACTGTAACTGCCTAGAGTTAGCAGCAGTACCTGATCCCCAGGCCTGCCTGCACCCTCCCACCTCCTGCTCATTTACTCCTCATCTTGGCAGCTCCCTTGAATGCCAAGCTCTGCCTTTCCCTTGGACTTGTGCACCTATCTCCTCCACTTGGCATGCTCTCCCCTGGCTGGCCACGTGCTACTCTCAGCCTTCTGCTTAGGTCTCAGTCCTTCAGAGGGTACTGTCCCCGCCCCTTCTCATGGCTTTACCCATCCCAGCTCCCAGCCAGTGACTACCAGGTAAGATGCCTTGCTGAGTTCCTTCCTAGCACTTTTACCATTTGTAATACTTTGTTTCTTTTTTAATCTTTACTTTTATTGTTTGTCTTTCTTTGCTAACATTAAACTTGTACTTAAGAATCTTATCAGTGTTAAACTTGTACTTAGGAATCTTAATCAGTTTACTTCACTGTTACCCCTTCTGCTCTTTTTAAGTTTTTTTTTTTTTTTTTTTTAATCAGAGCCTCACTCTGTTATTTAGGCTAGAGTGCTGTGGCATGCTCACGGCCACTGCAACCTCAACCTGCTGGAGTCAGGCAATCCTGCCTTAGCTTTCTGAGTAGCTAGGACTACAGTTGTGCACTACCATGCCTGGCTAATTTTTTTATTTATTGTAGAGACAAGGTCTCACCAAGTTGCCCAGGCTGGTCTAGAACCCCTGAGCTCAGATAATCCTTTTGCCTTGGCTTCGTACTGGGATTACCAGTGTGAGCCAATGCATTTGTCCTTTTTTTTTTTTTTTTTTTTTTTTTTTTT
>NW_007059669.1:139012-140864 GCF_000164805.1 Carlito syrichta
GCTAATTTTTTGATTTATTGTAGAGATGAGGTCTCACCAAGTTGCCCAAGCAGGTCTCGAGCCCGCGGGCTCAGGCAATCCACTCACCTCAGCCTCCCAAGGCACAGGATTACAGGCTGAGCCACTGAGCCTGGCCTGACGTTTTTTTTTTAAATGAGCCCCATATCCACTGCATTCTTCTGCTCTTTGGTAGGAGCTCAATAAATGTATATTGACTGAAATGACTTTTGTTATTTGTTTCCAATTTATTTTGAAGTGTGCTCTGGAGTTGCTGGGGCCTGATCCAGGAACTGCACTGACAGACACAGCAGACGCAAGCTGAGTGTAGGCCTGGTTTCCTGAGGCTCACGTGGGACTCCCTGGGCCATGAGAAGGGAGATAGGGTGATTTCCAGGATGTCTGCCCAAACTCTCTCAGAATCTTTCTGTGGGTTGACTCATGTGCACAGGCTGTTCACTGAGAGCACAGAGCTGGTCAGTCTAATCCCATGCTGGCCCTGCCACCAGTGCTGGGTCCCTGTTCTGAACGCTCTTGCTCTTGGTAGCCTGGGCTTGTGTCCTGGTTGGTATAACTCCATTTTCTTGTCTTTTCACTTTGCAGAGGAATGTTTGCTGGGGGATTGAAGGAGATGGAGCAGGAAGAGGTCCTGATCCACGGCGTGTCCTACAATGCCATGTGCCAAATCCTTCATTTCATATACACCTCTGAGCTAGAGCTCAGCCTGAGCAATGTGCAGGAAACACTGGTGGCCGCCTGCCAACTTCAGGTGAGGCTCACCTCAAGCAAGGCCACAGCCAGACTGGGTTCCCCGAGATGCCTATGATGCCTGCCGGGCAGTGACATTGGCTTGAGAGTAGGTTAGGAGAGTGAGAATTCTAAGTAGTAAGGAGGCCATGGAGTGGGGAAGAGGCTCTGGGATTGTGCCCTGGGAGCTAAAGCGGGCTGTCCCAGACATTGGCAGCCCAGGCTTTTCTTCTGCCTTTTCCCTCTAATCTTTTCCTAGTTCCTTTTCTTCTGCCTGAGTCTCCCTGCTGTTGAAAGGGTTCTAAGCCTGCTGCAGTGGCTCACGCCTGTAATCCCAGCACTTTGGGAAGCTGAGGTGAGAGGATTGCCTGAGCCCACGGGTTCAAGACCAGCCTGGGCAACTTGGTGAGACCTCGTCTTTACAATAAGTCAAAAAATTAGCCAAGTGTGGTGGCACACACCTGTGGTCCAAGCTACTTGGAAGACTGAGGTGGAAGGATTGCCTGAACTCAGCAGGTTGAGGCTGTGGTAGCCATGAGCATGCCACTGCACTCCAGCCTGGGCAACAGAGTGAACTCCAACTTAAAAAAAAAAAAAAAAAAAAAGAAAGCGTTTTGTACAAGCAAGTAGGCCAACTCCAAGGCCATGCACAAAGCCCTTTCTACCTGTCACTGTTCTTGGTTGCTTCAATCTCCTGAAAACTGTTTTTCCTTTTGTTATTGAACTTTAAATACTTGTTTGCCTATATAATTTATAAAGTTTTCTGACAATTTGACAGCATGACTTAACATTTTGGAAGATTATATTGAATCTCAGTGGTGTGGGTACAATTATGTAGGGCTGCTGGGTCTGCAGATGGCTTTATCCATCAGAGGCCTGATTTGGGTTGAGAGTCATCTCTTGCCTCATTTCTCCCTTTTTTTCTGAGTTGGGGTCTCACTCTGTCACCCAGGCTAGAATGCAGTGACATGATCACAGCTCACTGCAGCCGCGACCTCCTAGGCTCAGGTACCTTTTGCCTCATCCTCCCAAGTAGCTGAGACTGTACGCATGTGCCACCATGTCTGGCTGACTTTAAAATTTTTTGTAGAGGCAAGGCTTGCTATGT
>NW_007059669.1:141154-169070 GCF_000164805.1 Carlito syrichta
GTGGATTGCCTGAGCCCGCGGGTTCGAGATCCACCTGGGCAGCGAGACCTCATCTCTACAGTAAATCAAAAAATCAGCCGGGTGTGGTAGCACATGGCTGTAATTCCGGCTACTTGGAAGACTGAGGTGGAAGGATTGCCGGAACCCAGCAGATGGAGGCTGCGGTGGCCGGGAGCGGCCACTGCGCTCCAGTCTGGGTGACAGAATGAGACTCCGACTCAGAAAAAAAATAAAAAAAATAAAAATAAAATAAAATGCTATTCTGAGTTCATCATTTTGACCTTTCTCCTGATGAGGGTGTGTTTGGACAATTAGAAAAAACCTGAATCATAGGAAAACCAACCTGTTTGGAGGTCCCACCCTGTGTGGCAGGACCCTGGCAGCCTCCCCATGCCCTGTTCTCAGCTTGGCAGGTCTGAGGTGCTCCATGCATGCTTAGTGGGTTGACATGAGCGTGACTCGCCTCTCCATACTTACATAACAGGTAGATGGAGTCAGTCTTTACAACAGAAGAAAGTTCCTTTTGTTCAGAGATCTCTTTTGTCCCTACATTCCTGAAATTGCTGCTTTAGGAACCCTAATCCAGTTATCCACCCTTGTAGCAGTTATATCCTGATTCAGCTGCCTCTGTCCAGCACATCTCCCCAGCCTGGTTGAGGTCCAACTGTCCATCTCATCCTCCACACCTGCCAGTCTCCTTCTTCTGTGTGTCCTATAACCATGCCAGTGCCGTAGGGTCAACCTTGGTGGCTCCCTGAGCCTTTCCATCTTCTTCATTTCTTGTACCAAAGTTTGGACAAGTTGTTCTTGTGGTATTCCTCGAAGCCATCTCTGTTCTCCATTTCCATTTCCTTTACCTTTGTCCTGGCCTTCATCTCTCCATTTCTGCCTTTTCCTCCCATTGATCATGCATACTGACACCAAATCATCTTCCTAGACACATTTCCCTCTCATCAGTTAGCCTGGAGACTTGTAGTCTCTTTCCATCTCTTTGGCCAATTATCCTGAGAGCCCCAGGCCATTTCCCCCAGTACCTCAGAGGCTAACTCAGAGGCAGCAGTCCTGCTTTGTTTTTTGATATGCTGGGCTTCTGTGCAATATGTATATATAATTTAAGAGCAGGGTCTCCTTCTGTCACCCAGGCTGGAATGCAGTGGTGCAATGATAGCTCAGTACAATATTCAACTCCTGGGACTCAAGTGATCCTCCAACCTCAGCCTCCCCAAGTAGCTGGGCTACAGATGCAAGCCATCATGTCCAGCTACAATATTGTTTTAAGCTGGTCTTACTTGGCATAACAGTATTGTGTCTGTAGGCCTACCACATCATGTTTGTTCACATAGCTGGTGACTTCTGATTGCCTGCCCAGGATCAGAGTCTGAGTCTGAATCATGGCAAGACCATCTCTGATGGGTCACCCAAGCACATGTGTTCCCTTCTCTGAACCTCTTGTGGAGCTCCTGCATGGGCCAGTCCTGGACTGGTTTCTCTGTGTGATTCCACCAGGCAAGGAGCCTGCTGCTCTGAAAACAGGATGGAAAGGAAAGGCAACAGGGTCCTCTCAGAGCTGTTGCTTAGGCTTGTTCAGGGTTGTTTGCACTCTTATTCTGCCCAAAACCTGGTCTTCAGGACCCTGGCCTTTGACAAACCAGAAATAGTATTTTAGGAAGAAAGGCAAAACAGAATAGTATTTTACTGATGGGGTAAAATAGAAGGTCAGGTGAAGTTGGTCATAGCCCTAACAAAGCACTATTGGATGTCTCTTGTAGGGCAGTACCTGCCTAACAGTTGGCAGGTATCCATTTAACCCTTAGCATATCATTTGGCAAGCAAGCATAGATGTCTTTTGAACTAAAACAAAAGTTTAATGTTTACTGATAAACTTCAAATATCAGCAAAGTCACTCAATGCACAATGGTTAGTTTGTTGATGATCCTGGATAAGTCAAGTATTCCCATTTTTAGAGAAACCGTTTTGCCCCACTGAACCCACAACTGGAATTGCCCCATAGTGATGGCAGGGTTATACAAGGAAGTGCCCCAAACCATCTCATAATTGGACTGGTTGGGATTTCAAAGAAAGAAGCATGAAGTACCAGGCATACAGAGTGCTGCAGTGTATCCTTGCAACAGGCAATGAGAAAAACAAGATGTTTTACCTAGGTATGTCCTCAGTGAGGTGGTCAGGATATGAATTTTTTTTCTTTTTTTTTTGAGTTGGAGTCTCACTCTGTTGCCCAGACAGGAGTGCAGTGGCCGCTCCCGACCACCGCAGCCTCGACCTGCTGGGCTCTGGCGATCCTTCCGCCTCAGCCTTCCAGGTAGCTGGAACTACAGGCGTGTGCTACCAGGCCCGGCTAATTTTTGATTTTATTGTAGAGATGAGGTCTCGCCAAGTTGCCCAGGCAGGTCTCGAACCCACGGCCTCAGGCAATCCACTCACCTCAGCCTCCCAAATCGTGGGATTACAGGCTGAGCCACCGAGCCCGGCATAGGATATGAATTTTATACGCAGGTGTAAAGAATTTGGCTCAGGGCAGAGGCCAGTTTCTTTCAGTTTTTTATGCAACAACCTACATAATCGTTATCAGTGCCTGGGAATGTTCAAGGCCCAGGCTTAGGTTCAAGCTTGCTGAGAAAACCTGCAGCTGGCTCAGTCACAGAATGGCCAACTACTCTATGATTTTTGGCTAGGACACACAAAGAAAGGGAAGTGTACACTGGGGGACCCCAAAGAAACTCTGAAGTCCTGCTTTCTTAAGGAATTTATCAATATCTGGTTTGTTAACCAGTGTTCCCTAGGGCCCTTCCCTTTGTCTCCTATTCTGCAATGCTTTGGTTACCTGATCATGGGGTGACCTTTAACAGTCTGTAGTTTGTGGTCTCATTCCAGCTTCCTCAGTGCCATTCTGTCTCTTGCCCTCCTTCCAACACACCAGTGTTTCCCCATGGTTGGGAAAGGGTTAATGTGGCCACGTGGGAGCCTCTACCCTCTTTGGAGTGGGTCTTGACCCAGGCAGGGGCCTCAAGATAGTCTGCTAGCATTTCAAGAATTCCAAGTCAAGTTCCCAGATGGGTGCTAGGAGATTGTCTGGGAGGCTTTGATGGCAGTTCTGAACATTCTTAGGGAACTGGACTGAAAATCTACTAGGAGAAAAGAGATGACTGTGTTTTTGGTGCCAGCACTTTTGGAGATGCAGAATGTTCTAAAGAGTTCTGGGATGGGATGGGGGTAGGGGGTAGCCCCAGGTTTCTTCCACACCAGGGATATTTGACACAGTGATAATTTGTGCTGCTTCTTGCTCCCCTGGAGAGTCATTATTTTTGATCTAAAAGGGAATTGACATATATCAAGGGTCCACTCTGACAGGTAGTTCGTATGTATACTCTCATTTTCAATGTATTATTTTCCACTTTAATTATCCCTTTTGTAGATGAGAAAATTGAGGTTCAGAGAGGTCAAGAGCATAAACCTCTCACTCAGTACATTTTCAAACCAGGATTTAAACCGAATCAGTCTGTAGTAAGCCCCAGTCAGCTCCAGCGTCAGGAAAGGCTAGGGACAATTGAGGAAGGTTTCTGCTTTGCTTCCCTCCCAGGGAACCATATTTCTGTCATCCTGTCTCCCAGGCCCTGGCACTGTTTGCCTGCCCTGGCTTGAATGGGTGTCATTCTCTTTGTAGATACCAGAAATCATCCATTTCTGCTGTGATTTCCTCATGTCTTGGGTGGACGAGGAGAACATCCTTGATGTCTACCGGCTGGCAGAGCTGTTTGACTTGAGCCGCCTCACCGAGCAGCTGGACACCTACATCCTCAAAAACTTTGTGGCCTTCTCACGGACTGACAAGTACCGCCAGCTCCCACTGGAGAAGGTCTATTCCCTCCTTAGCAGCAATCGCCTGGAGGTCTCCTGTGAGACTGAAGTATACGAGGGAGCCCTTCTCTACCATTATAGTTTGGAGCAGGTGCAGGCTGACCAGATCTTGCTGCATGAGCCCCCTAAGCTCCTTGAGACAGTGCGGTTTCCCCTGATGGAAGCTGAGGTCCTGCAGCGACTGCATGACAAACTGGACCCAAGCCCGCTGAGGGACACAGTAGCCGGTGCTCTCATGTACCACCGGAATGAGAGCCTGCAGCCTAGCCTGCAGAGCTCACAGACGGAGCTGAGGTCAGACTTCCAATGCGTTGTGGGCTTTGGGGGCATTCACTCCACACCGTCCACTGTCCTCAGTGACCAGGCCAAGTATCTGAACCCCCTGCTGGGAGAGTGGAAGCACTTCACTGCCTCCCTGGCCCCCCGTATGTCCAACCAGGGCATTGCGGTGCTCAACAACTTCGTGTACTTGATTGGAGGGGACAACAATGTCCAAGGATTCCGAGCTGAGTCCCGATGCTGGAGGTAGGACAGGGTGCTTGTTGGTACCTTTGCTGCAAGTGACATTAGGGTGAGGGATTCATTGACTGAGAGGGCTGGTGGATGGGATATGTTATGCAAGGGTATGTCATCAAAGACCTGGTTTCTCCCTCAGTCTTTCATATGAACATCATGGCTTGTGGAATGAAGTCCAGGAGAATTCAAAGAATGTGAACAACAGTGAGATAAGGGAAAGGGGCTGGGCACGGTGGCTCATGCCTGTAATCCCAGCACTTTGAGAGTCCAAGGCGAGAGGATTGCCTGAGCTCAGGGGTTCAAGACCAGCCTCGGCAACTTGGTGAGACCTCATCTCTACAATAAATCAAGAAAAATTAGCCAGGTGTGGAGGTGCATACCTGTAGCTCCATCTACTTGGAAGGCTGAGGTGGAAGGATGGCCTGAGCCTAGTAAGTCGTGGCTGCAGTGGCCACTGCCCTCTTGGGTGACAGAGTGAGACTCTGACTCAAAAAAAAAAAAAAAAGATAAGGGAAAGAGGTACCTCCTTATTTGCAAGTCCCTTGCTCCTTCTCAGAAACCTACTCACTCTGGACCAGGCTGCTCCGCCTTTCCAGAAAGGGGCTGGGTTGTGAGTGCATTGTGCAGGAGAGGGTAGCCTGCAGCAGGAATGGCAGTCAGGGCTTGGAAGGAGAGGACCTAGGAACTGGGGAGTACCAGCCAGGACAGCTGCTCCCTCTGTCTTGCCCTCTCTGAGCTTTGACACCTCTCATTTCAGCTTCCCTTTGCTCGTGTTTTGCTGTTTCTTCTCTCTTGACCACCAGCCTGTGATGGAGCAGGCTGCACTCGAGCAGTCCTAAGCCCAGGGGAGCAGTAAAGGCCAATAAGTATCACTCATGCTAAATTTCCACCCCGCCCTGTAGTCAGCTGTGTGCTGAGTACAAATTCCCTGAAAGGAGGCAGTTTTCTGAGGGGGTGGTTTGTGGACTGCTAAGGTCTGTAGGATGTATCCAGCTTAATGAATAATTTAGGCTGTGATCCCACAAATCCATTTCTTCAGGCAGAGCAAGGAACCATTACATTTCCAGGGCCTGTTCACCTCGGTACATGTTGGAAATCTCCACACTCTGCATGCTGAAAGATAGTGCTGGAGAGAGAGAGAGAGAGAGAGAGAGAGAGAGAGAGAGAGAGAGATTGGAGATTGCTACTGGGGTAAGGGTGGAGTAGTGTCACTTGGAATCAAGCCTGGTCACCCTGACCAAGTAGGAGAACTCTGCTCTCTTGGCCCTAGGGTCACTTTTGTTAAATGGATAAGACTCAAACAAAAGCAGACAGTAATATGTTGTGGTTAAATATGAGGAAGGTCAGAGTTCCAAAAAAGAGGAAGCAACTACCTTCATTTTCTCCCTAGCCAAATGCTCTCCCCACTGGATGGGGCTCTACTGGGTTCATGCTCCTCTCTGGCCAAGCCCCAAAACTTCTTTCTCAGAGGGTTCAGCTCCCCAGTTTGGGGGCCAAGGCCAGACCTCCCTGCTGACAGTAACCCACAAACCTGCAAAGAAGATCTAATTCTACAGAGTGTTTCCGCCTCTGGTACTCATCAGAAGGTGGAAGCAGCTGTGTGCCCAGCTGGGCGGCTGGGTGTTTCCATGGGGCTGTCCCTGGGGATAATACCTGGGGACTCTGCCTGTTCCTGTACTTTGTCCTCCTCTTACGGGCTGTTGATCTCAATTTCACTTAAATGGTAGTCTTGATTTCCCTCTTGTGAATATGTGCTATGAGATGAAAGTTGAACTCTGGATGATATTAATATTACCCCTGTAATCAATAATCACAGTCTCAAACTCCAGCCTGGGAGTTTACAATGGAATTGTGAGGTGGAATTGGCAAGACCTGCCTTGAGGGAGCAGGCACCCATAGGGTGGAGGTGACAGAAAGGACCATGGCCTCCCTGCCAGTTAACCTGGGGGTTCATCATGTCTACAGAATGCAGGCTTCATTAATCTCCCCGTAGACTCAAAACTTCCAGATAGGTCTGTTAATTCGAAAGTTCTAAGAGTTTGGTTCTTTCTCCCCTTTCCCTTTTCAGAATTCACCAGCCTTAGAACCTATAGGCTTTCAAAAACAAAACAAGATTTTGTAGTAAATTAGGTTTTGCATAACTTATCAGGTTATGTCTTAGCATTGATGCAGAAACTGAATATTAAAAACTTTTCTTAGGCCAGGCATGGTGGCTCACGCCTGTAATACAAGTGCTTAGGGAGGCTGAGGAGAGAGACTTGTTTGAGCTTAGGAGTATGAGACCAGTCTGGGCAACATAGACTCTACCAAAAAAAAAAAATTAAATAAATTAAAAAATAAACCTCTTTTGGAGCAAATTGTGTTTGCCTCCAATATACCACTGTTTTTATTTTACTTATTCTTTGTATCTATATTATCCATATATAGCTATGGCCCTGTGTGGCACTGAACACTGACTTCATGCTATACCTTGGCCCCATGTTGCCATATGCCCTGACCCTACTTAAAATAATAATTTAAAGCTGAGCACAAATGGTGAGCACCTACAGTCCCAGCTACTTGGGATGCTGAGGCAGAAGGATCACTTGAACCCAGGAGTTTGAGTCTAGTCTGGGCAATGTAATGATACTCCTTTCTCTAAAACTATATTAATAATTTATTTTTTTCTTTGGCATGTCCATGACTGTTAATATTTTTAAGTGCATTTAAATTTTTTTTAAAAAGATGTTAAAACATTAATAGTCACGGAAATACTTAAGTAATGAAAATACAGTGGAAAAACAGTCTACTAAATTTCATAAGAATTCCAGAATGCCGGGCTCAGTGGCTCAGCCTATAATCCCATGCCTTTGGGAGGCTGAGATGAGTGGATTGCCTGAGCCCGCGGGTTCAAGACCCGCCCAGGCAACTTGGCGAGACTTCATCTCTACAATAAATCAAAAGTTAGCCGGGCATGGTAGCACGTGCCTGTAGTTCCGGCTACTTGGAAGGCTGAGGCGGAAGGATTGCCAGAGCCCAGTAGGTCAAGGCTGCAGTAGCTGGGAGCGGCCACTGCACTCTAGTCTGGGCGACAGAGTGAGACTCCAACTAAAAAAAAAACAAAAACAAAGAATTCCAGATCATTTTTGTACCAACTCAAGAATTTACTTTTGGGTTACAATAGGATGATCCAAAATCTGGATTAAAGTGACTATTCTAGACAGTTTGGGGTACTGTAACAAATATCATAGACTGAGTAGCTTAATAAACACTTATTTCTCACAGTCTGGATGCTGGGAAGTCCAAGGACCTGGGTCTGACTGATTGGGTCCTGGTTAAGGGTCTTTTCTTGAGGTGTTCTCATATGGTAGAGAGAAAGAGAGCTCTAGTCTCTTCCTCTTCTAAAGACACTAATTCTATCATGGGGGCTCTACCCTCATGACCTCGTCTAACTCTTAACTACCTCCCAAAAGCCCACCTCCAAATACTATTATATTGGGGCTGGGAACAGACTCATGCCTGAAATCCTAGCACTTTAGGAGGCCAAGGTGAGAGGATGGCCTGTGCCCAGGAATTTGAGATCAGCCTAGGCAACATAGTGAGACCTCATCTCTACAGTAGAATAAAAAAAGTTAACCAGCCATGGTGGTGCGCATCTATAGTTCCAGCTACTTGGAGCACTGAGGCGGAAGGATCACCTGAGCCCAGCAGGTTGAGGCTGTGGTAGCTGTAATCATGCCACTGCACCCCAGCCTGGGTGACAGAGTGAGACTCTGATTCCAAAAACAAAAAAAGCAACAAACGCTACCACATTGGGTGTTAGGGTTTCAACATAAATTTTGGGGGAGGACACAAACACTCAGTCCACAGCAGTGTTTATGTCTTTATATATGAAAGGAAAGCTTATCTTTATTAGAAAAGTATTACTTGAGGATTTATTCTGATAATGTGGAAAATTAATCCAATAAAGAGGAAGAGGTGGTTGAGCACAGGTGCTTATGCCTGTAATCCTGGCGCTTTGGGAGGTCAAGTGGGAAGATCGCTTGACACCAGTAATTCAAGACCAGCCTAGGCAACATAGTGAGACCTCTATCTCTATAGTTTTTTTTTTTTTTTTTTTTTTTAGTTGGAGACTGACTGTGTTACCCAGGCTGGAGTGCAGTGGCACACTCACGGCCACCTCAGGCGATCCTTCTGCCTCAGATTTCCCAGTAGCTGGAACTATAAGCACACGCCACCATGCCCAACTAATTTAATGATTTATTGTAGAGATGAGGTCTCACCAAGTTGCCCAGGCTGGTCTCAAACCCGTGGGCTCAGGCAATCCTCTCACCTCGGCTTCTCAAAGTGCTGGGATTATAGGTGCAAGCCACTGTACCTGTCATACAAAAATTTTTATTTACTTAGCCAAGTGTGGTGCCACACACCTTCAGTCCCATGTACTTGGGAGGCTGAGGCAGAAGTATTGGTTGAACCCAGGAGTTGGAGCTTGCAGTGAGCTATGATTGAGCCACTACATTCCGGCCTGGGCAACATAGTGAGATTCTGTTTCTGTCTCTTTAAAAAAAAAAAAAAAAAGGAAGAGATGGGATCCAGCAGGATCCAGCAGGGAAATAAGAAATCAGTGGAACTTTGATTATGTTTAGATTATTGACATATGGAGTTTCTTAAATCTGAATCCCCAAATCCACACGAACTCAGCCTAAGAAGATGTGAGACCAGAAGGAACAAGCAGAGGCATCTGGAGGGTCTTGTCTTACTCTGGCGGGAGGTGCAGACATTGACTGGGCTAGCCTGAACATAGGAGAAGAGACATGTACATAAAGAAATAGTGCACAGGAAAGGCAGAGAATGGCACCATCCCAGCCAGTTAGTGGGGTCTCCGTGAGTTCTGCTCCCCAAGCCGGGACTACTGGACCCCAGCCAGTCCTTCCCTTGATTGATGTCCACAGTCATGCAAGACTCAAACCCCACTTTCTCAAGATGCCTTTCCCTGGACACAGGAAAAGAGCTCTGCCCTCCCCAGGGGCCCTTTTTATGTTTGCCCCTTCTGACCAACAGATTATGTATCTCCTTACCTCACTTTATTTCCACCATTTTGTCTGTCATTGTATGGAGGACTTGTTTGCTTTCTTTAGTTTGTTTCTCATTCTTCAGTGGAAGGCAGGTCCCTGGTCTCTCAAGGTTCCCTCTGGATTTCCAGCTGAGCATTGTGCCCCATACACATTGGTGGGGCGGGGGAGGGCGTGGGAGCTGTGAATGTTGGTAGAGTTAATGGTTTTATTGCTGGTAATCTTAAGCCTTTGTTTAATTAATTCAGTGGACAGTGCATGCTCTACTCTGAGCTAGAGACTACACTGAGGTTTGGGAATACAGATATGAACCCTGTTCCTTTAGAACCCCTCACAAGTTATTAGGGGCCCTTTTTATGTTTGTCCTTTATGATCCCTGTTGATAGCTTTTCTATGCAGGTGATATCACCTCACTGGACAGATGTAGAACTGAGTGGATGCAGAGAGACTAAAACTGATGCCCATCTAGACAGGGCAGAGCTGGGACTCACACCTGGCTGGTGTAATTCAGGTGCATCTTCTCCTGTTGGTCCCATCTTCTGAGGTTCTTGTTTCTTTTATTCCAGGCTGGCAGGGGGAGGCTGACCATGGGCATAGGCTGGAGGAAGGAGCAGCAGACCACGGGCAGGGGCTGGAGGAAGCAGCAACAGAGCACTAACTGTGCTTTGTGGTGAAGGATGAAACTGATCTTCACTGACCAACATAGGGCACAGGCCAAATAACCTTGTTTACTCTCTTCTTTTTCTTTTTTCTTTTTTTTGAGTTAGAGTCTTACTCTGTTGCCCAGGTTGGAGTGCAGAGGCATGCTCATGGCTACTGCAGCCTCTACCTGCTGGCCTCAGGTGATCCTTCCACCTCAGCCTTTCAAATAGCCGGAACTACAGGCACATGCCACCATGCCAAGCTAATTTTTTGATTTATTATAGAGATGAAGTCTTGCCAAGTTGCTCAGGCTGGTCTCAAATCCCTGGACTAAGTAAATCTTCTTGCCTCTGCCTCCCAAAGTACTAGAATTATAGGTGTGAGCCACTGTGCCTGGCCTACTCTCTTCTGGGCCAATTGAAGTTAGACTTGTTCTCTTTGGAGTTAATCTTCCTCTGGAGAAATAAAAACACTTGTCTGGAAGAGGCTCTAACTATCCATGGGCTATTGGGCAAGAAGTCTTCAGAAGCAGGAGCTGGTCAGATACTGGTACCAAGGTGGTTCCCCAGGGAAAGGGCAGACATAGGTTGGTGGAAAGGTGGGGCTTTCGCTCATGGAGTCCTGGCCCCTCATGCCTCTGTGATCATCTGTATTCACCCAGGAGCACCCCTGCCTGTGTGCTCCACACAGACCTAACAGCACCAGGAGAAAGGGAGGCCCCCAGGAAGTGGAGTGAGCTTGGGACTGGGACTGGGACTGCTGGAACAATGGGTGTGGACTTGGGCCATGAAGGGTCTCAGGTGCCAGACTCAGGCATTTGGAATTTGGTGTGTGAGCAGGGGCTTTGGTGGTACTGGTGAGAACAGAGGGGTAGGAGGGCAAGACTTCATTGAGGACAGATGAGCAGCCTGGTGAACATGGCTGGGTGGTGTTTGCACCATGGGTCCAAGTGCAGGAAACAGTGATGGATGACAGTTGGTGATCCTGGGTGGCAGAGATCATTCTAGACAGAGAATTAGAAGCCCTTGAAGACAGAAGGGGGCCATAACAAAAACAGAGGAGGGGAAGCCTGAGGGAACTAGGAGCAGGCAGTGAGGAAGCCCTCAGCTCCAGCAGGAGTGAAGGGTGATACCTGCTGCTTGGAAACTAGTTAGCATTTTTTTTTAAATGAAACTTGGCTGGGAAGGAGGGAGAAAGCAAGGCTATGACTAGGAAACAACTGTATCTCCTGTGCAAGGGGCATGAGGTAGAAAAGATGTCAGGAGTGTGAGCTGCAGTAACAGTACTGAGGGCACTTTGCTTAGCAGGAGCTCAGCATCCCTCCCTTCCTCCTGAGGCCTCTACCTTCTTCCTGTACCTTGAGTCTGGATTGCTCAACATTGCAGGCTACCCTCCATAGAGGCCCTCAGTCCAACAGCCCTCTTTGGGCCCAGGCCAGACTCCTCCAGCCTCATAGGCCTGCCGAAGCCAGCCCAATTTCTTTCCTCCCATGAGGGTCCCTGGAATCCCATACTTCCTGTCCTCGCAGAGCCTGCAATCCAGGGAGAGTTAGTATTCCCACTTCTCAAGAGGAAGACCTTGAAAGTGAAAGGATGCCTCCAGTTGGGGAGCCCAGAAAGCTGTGGGGGCTAGCAACATGTGGGGGAGCAAGGGTGGGTGACAGGAGCCTAATGCATACTGTTGACAAGACAGGGCATGATGGGCACTGTGTGCAGGGCATGCCTGAGAAAACCGCTCTTGATGGAGTGCTGGGGTTGGGAAGATGGGGGTGGGGGGACCTATGCACCCATTCAGTCCGGAGACTGTACCCAGGTGCATTCCTGAGTGGGGGCAATGCCATGCAGACTATGAGGTAAGACAGGTAAGATGGAGGTGGCCATAGGAACAGCTGTTGGGCAGCTTGGGGTGGACAGTTAGGTGGGCTAGAAGCATCCTAGAGGTTACATCTGAAAGCAACCAATATTATGGGAAGAAACCCAGGAGGCTCCTAGCCACTCCTTCCAGGCTGTATGGGGGCACACCTGTACTCAAGTATGTGATAGCCTGCTGACTTGGCTGTGGATGGCATGCACTGGTGTGTAGGGGCAGTTCAGGAGGTTTCAGTCTGGGCTGTGGCGAAGGGGAAATGGGACTGGAGTGAGAGGTTTGGCCTGTGGGGCAGGCTCCCTGCCTGGTCAGTGATGCGTGTCCTCATGTCTCCTCAAAGGTACGACCCACGGCACAACCGCTGGTTCCAGATCCAGTCCCTGCAGCAGGAGCACGCTGACCTGTGTGTGTGTGTTGTGGGCAAGTACATTTATGCCGTGGCAGGCCGTGACTACCACAATGACCTGAATGCTGTGGAGCGCTATGACCCTGCTACCAACTCCTGGGCCTATGTGGCCCCCCTCAAGAGGGAGGTAATGGAGCCCTCCAAGAGGAGCCTTCCTTCCTTGAGATGTGCAGAGAGTGAGAGGCCCGGGCATCAAGGCCAGTCCCAGTTCAAGGAACCAGACTCAGTGAGCAGAGTCCACATCTTTCTAGAGACCCTACACTGAATGTATCAGTGGTGGCCCACTGAGGTTCAGCTAAGCTACTTGCCAGAAGGGTTCATCAAGCATCCAGACCTTGTTCCCCAAGGAGGTCTTGAGTCTTACCTCCCTCTTGAATCTTACTTGCTGAGACCTTGTCACACATCTTGGTCTTGGTAAGATGCTTTAACCCTATAGCTCAAATTTGGACAGAAACCTGCCCCTTAATCCATCCCTTCACACAGCTGAGATGAGCTGTGACATTTCTAAAGAGATTGAAACAGGAGGGATCCTGAAGGAGGAATCCTGAAAGAGGTGAAGGCTCTCAGCAACCCAGCTCACAGGCCTGTCCTCAGACTTCTCCCACACAAACTCCCCTGGAGGGGAGGGCCTTTCAGAACCAAAAAATATTTTTACCGTTTTAATTTCTGTGTTAAAAAAAATCATGTACATCTTACATGAATTATCATTGCAGTTTGGGGATGTTTAAAGTTATGTTAATTATGTGATGTTAAAGGTGATGCTTTAGGGAGGTGCCTCTCTTTTATCTTGTGACTTTAGGGTACTCAGACCTGGCACGAAAAACCAGATATGGAATCCCAGGGAAGGAAGAGGCCTTGCTGGGCCCCCATTTCCTGGGTTTCAGCCTCTGGTACTAGCAGGTATGTACCCTGCTAGTACTGGCATGGTGCTTGTGGGGCACCTGATATGGGCCAGGTACACCCTTGGGGATCCCCAAGAATCCCAGGGGCAGAGGATAGTATGGAGGCCACACATGCAGGTTCTGTCCCATGTTCTGCTTGCACTAGATTGGGGAGCTTGGTCAGTGCTCTGGCCTTTGTTAACCTCTTTCCACTATCTCTCACCCTTCCCCAAGTCCCCCAGGGACTTAGGCTTTGACCTCACAGGGTCCAGGTGATGTCTTCCCATGGGCCTGGATCTTCTCCAACTGAGTCATACAAGCTGTTTCATTGGCAGCTGTGAGCTACAAGCTGTGGCCTGCTCCTTGCTACTCAGCTTCTTTGGAGAAAAGAAGTCTCTTTGGAGGGACATTTCCTACCCTCAGCCTCGAGAAAGGAGCAGATTTTACATGAAATAGATAAGGAGGTTCTTGAGACCTGGTGCAGGAGGAGGGTTTCCTAGATCCCATTCCAGGAACAGTATGGGGGGCGGGGAGAGTGCCTCTTGTTTAGGTGGAGGAGGGGCTTGAGTGGTCTCTTTGTTTGGTGCTGTTGGGGAAGCTGCAGTTTTACAGTTTGGCCACAGAGTGGCAGCTTTGGCCTTCAACCAGCTTCTCCCTGGCTGCCAGTGTTCCTTCATGCACACATTTCTTCTTTCCACAACTAAGCTCCATGTACCAAGTCCTGGGGATCCAATGGTGGCAAGAAATGACAACTCCTCCCTCCCGCCCATGGTATTTACAGGCTTGCAGGAGAGCACACTCTTAACCACCAAACAAATCAGTCAAGTGGTTACAAGTGTGGTAAGTGCAATGAAGGAAATGAAGCAGGGTTGAACTGAACGATTTCCAGGGAAGGGGCCTCCGACGGGACAAATCTAAAGGGACTATTTGGGGAAGGTTCATCTGAGGATATATCAATTTGACTGAGGCCTAAAGGAACACAGACTGCTGTTTGCAGAAGAGTTAGGACCTTCCAGGACAGAAGAGGGCTCACAGCTAGTCCTGAATAGGAGGGGAGGTGTGGAGAGTACTTGTAGGAGAAGAAAGTCTGAGAAGTAAGAGCAGGGAAGCAGGGGAGCCCTTGGGCTGGTGCATGGTGGTGCAGGGAAATGGGCAGATTCCAGATGTGGTTTGGAAGTAAACTGATCAACTTATTGATGGAGCAGATGTTGGGGAATGAATGAGAATAGGACATGCCCAGGCTGTAGGTGTGAGCACCTGGGTGGATAGGTAGGACACTCCTCAAGAGGACAGATGAGCTTGGGAGTGAAAGGAAAGGTTCCATCTAGAACACTATCAACCTGAGGTGCTGGGGACAGTCTGAAACTCGGGGCGGGTAGGGGATCAGACTAGAGATTGTAACGTGGAGGTTTGATAGCACTTGATAGTATTCTGGCCATAGGAGTGGCTGTGATCAACTCAGAGGAACAAGGACAGTGAAAGGCCAGTGAAGATTCAGCCAGGAAGGTAGGCAGGACACCTGCCTAGGATTTCCTCCTAGGCGCAGAGGGTAGTCCACAGGTCCTGGAGAAGATGGTTGTGTGGCCACCATAGGAAGTCTTTAGAGTATCTGCAGGGACTGTGGAGGGGGCAGGCCCACATCGCCAGCTCAGAACTCACATCCATACATAGTGATTGACTGAGGGAAAAGGCTGGCACATGGCCTCTTCTGTCTGTCGAATTATCTCATCTGCCTTCTCAGGGACCCAACAGCGTGGCAATATTAAAATCTGGTTATTGCCATGCCTCCAACAGTCGGTGAACTCCCTAAGACAGTGGCTGTCAGAGTCTTCTGGCTTTTTCTCTGTGTGGCTTAAAGTTCAGCTTTGCCCTTCTGGGTTTCAAAATGAAAGAAAGAAGGTCTCTGCAGGAAGCCCCTTCTCTTCTCATTTAAAAACTTCCTCAAAGAACTTATACTTCTGAGAAGATGGAATAGATATATTCTTTCCCATCTGTCCTACTAAGTACAACTCAAAACTCTGGACATTATATGTAAAACAAAAATAGGCTGAGAGTTCAGTACCCAAAGAATGACACAGTAGTATATTCCCTGGGTTTCCTTTTTTGCCTCATATATCTCAGATTTGACAATTAAAGAGCTTGTCACCCAGAAATACCAATAGGAAACAAACTTCAATAGATAAAAGTTTAAATCATGTAGTGTGTTCTCTGACCAAAATGAAATGAAACTAGAAATCACTAGCAGAAAAATCTCCAAACACTTGGAAACTAAAAAACACACTTCTTAATAATCCATGGACCAAAAGGGAATAATAAAATTACTTTGAAGTGAAGGAAAATTAAAACAGCATGCCAAAGGTTATGGGACACAGCTAAAGCTGTGCTGAGAGGTACTTTGTAGCATTAAGAGTATATATTAGAGAAGACAGAAAACCTCAAATCAGTAATCTAGGCTATCACTCCAAGAATCCAGAAAAAGAAGAGCAAAATAAATCCAAAGCAAGAAGAAGACAATAAATAAAGAGCGGAAACCAATGAAATTAAAAGCAGACAAACAACAGAGAAAGTAAATGAAACAAAGAACTAGTTCTTTCAGAAGATAAAATCAACAAATCTCTAGCTAGACTAACAAAGAAAAAAGAGAAGGCGTTGTTAAATATTTCAGTAATTGATTGGGCGCTGTGTCTCACACCTATAATCCTAGCACTTTGGATGCCAAGGTGAGAAGATTGCTTGAGCCCATGGGCTTGAGACCAGCCTGGGCAACTTGGTGAGACCTCATCTCTACAATAAGTCAATAAGCTGGGTGTGGTGGCATGTGCCTCAGCTTCTTGGAAGGCTGAGACGGAAGGATCACCTGAGCCCAGCAGTCTGAGGCTGCGGTGGCCTTGAGTGTGCCTCTGCACTCCAGCCTGGGTGACAGAGTGGGACTGACTCAAAAAGAGAAAAAAATTCAGGAATGAAGGTAGACACATCATTGCAAATCCTGCAGACATGGAAAAGATAATGGAATAATATGCACAACTCTGCAAATGTAAACTTGACAACTTAGAAATGATGGACCAATTCCACAAAAAACACAGTCTATCACAGCTCACTCAATACAAGATAGATAATCTGAATAGCCTTACATCTGTTAAGGAAATTGAATTTTCCCAAATGTCATGTTCAGGCCCTGATGGTTTTACTGGCGGATTCTACAACATTAATGCCAATTGTACATATTTTTTTCCTCAGAAAATAAAAGAGGAAGGAATATTTCCTAGTTTATCTTATGAAGTAAATATTACCCAAAACCAAAGACAATACCAAAAATCCCCAAATATAATAAATATAGGCATGCATATTCTTAGCAAATATTTGCTAGAAGAATTAGTAAAAACAAGACATCGTGACCAAATGGGTTGATTACAAAGATTCAAGTCTGGTTCAGTATTTGAAATCCAATCAGTGTAACCATACTAACAGGCTAAAGAAGAAAAAAACCATGCTTAAATTAAGATGGAGACTGAGATTTGGATATACCACTAGGCCAACTACCTATAGCCATGTAACTGAAACGTAAGATTGTCTCCCTTGTCAGCATGATAACATTGCAAAGTTTATGCAGCTCTATTTGCACAATAAGGAACTATGTACTTCCTTATTCATGCTTTATAAACTGTGCTGTGAATTGGGGCTTTATACCACTTCCAGTGTGGAGTTTCCTAGTTAACAAACTGCATTCTTTTATGTGTACAATAAGCTTTAAAATATATATTTTTTTGGTCTGGTTTTATTTTTGATAATAGATATAGATGAGATTATTTTGAAGTTTATATATAAAGGGAAAGAAATGAGAATTGCCCAAATAATTTTGAAAAAGAATAAAGTGGGAGAGATCAGTTTACCTGATTTCAAGACTTACTACATAGCTGCAGTAATCAAGACTTTGTGATGTGGATGAATGGATAGACACATAGAGCAGTGAAACAATGGAGAACCCAGAAACAAACCCACACAAATATGCTCAATCTTGTTATGTATGTTTTTTTGTTTTAGTTGGAGTCTCACTCTGTTGCTCAGACAATGGCATGTTCACGGCCACCGCATCCTCGATCTATTGGGTTCAGGCAATCCTTCCTCCTCAGCCTTCCAAGTAGCTGGAACTATAGGCGTGAGCCACCATGCCTGGTTAATTTTTTGATTTAGTGTAGTGATGAGGTCTCACCAAGTTGCCCAGGCTGGTCTCAAACCCCTGGTCTCAGGCAATCCTCTTGCCGCAGTCTCAAAGTGCTGGGATTACAGGCTTGAGCCACTGCATCCAGCCTGTATGATTTTTTATAAAGGTGCAGAAGCAATTGAATTAAGGAAAAGATAACCTTTCAACAAAATGGCACTGGAGCAATTAGGAATCCATAAGTGAAAAAGAAAGAAAAAGAACGTCGATCTAAGTCTTACACCATATATACAAGTTTAACTTGAAATGGTTCATGGACTTAAATGTAAAACTGAAACTTCTTTAAAAAATCAAGAAAATCTTTAGGATCTAGGTCTAGGCAAGGACTTCTTAGACTTGATGCCAGAAGCACAAGTTATAAAAAGAAAAATTGATAAGTTGAACCTCATCAAAATTTAAAAACTTTTGTTCTGAGAAAGATCTGTTAAGAGGATGAAAAGAAGCTACAGAGTAAGAGAAAAATATTTGCAAACCACATATTTGACAAAGGACTAATATCTAAATATAATATGTATAAAGCACTCTTGGCAGGAGAATCGCTTGAGCCCAGGAGTTCAAGACCAGCCTGAGCATCATAGTGACACCTTGTCTATGAAAAATGCAGAAATGAACCAGGCATGGTGGTGTGTGCCTGTAGTCCCAGCTACTTGGGAGGCTGAGGCGGAAGGATCGCCTGAATCCCGAAAGTCAAAGCTACTGTGAGCTGTGATTGTGCTACTACACAACAACCTGGGCAACAGAGTGAGGCCCTGTTTCAAAAACAAAACTCTTAAAATTTATCAGTAAAACACACACAAATAATCCCATTAAAATAGGGTAAAAGACTTGAAGAGACACTTCACTAAGAAGGATATATAGGTGACAGATAAGCACATGAGAAGATGTGCAATATCACTTGCCATTAGGGAAATGCAAATTCAAGCCATAGTGAAAGAACCACCTATCAGAGTGACTAACATAAAAAGTAATGACAACACCAAATGCTGGGAGTCTGCAAGAAACTGGTTGCTCTGCACTAGTGGTAGGAATATGAAATAGTACAGCACTCTGGAATAGAGTCTGGCAGTTTCTTCCAACTGCCATGTGACCCAGTGGTTGCCATCTTGGGTATTTATCCCAGAGAAATGAAACTTTTATAACATGATTAATACCGGCTTCATTAGTAACAGTCAGAAACTGGAAACAAATCAGGTATCTTTCAACAGGTGAATGGTTAAACCAGCTGTGGTATATACACATGGAATACTACTCAGCAATAAAAAGGAACCCACCATTGGTACAGGTTGGGTACCCCTTATCTGAAATGCATGAGACCAGAAGTGCTTCAGATTTCAGGGTTTTTTCCCAGATTTTGGAATATTTGTATTACACTTACTGGTTTAGCATTCCTCATCCAGAAAGCTTCCTTTGAGTACCAAGCTGG
Organism: Carlito syrichta; assembly: GCF_000164805.1. Taxonomy (NCBI): domain Eukaryota; kingdom Metazoa; phylum Chordata; class Mammalia; order Primates; family Tarsiidae; genus Carlito; species Carlito syrichta. The sequence goes on from NW_007059669.1 coordinate 160,035, forward strand.
TGCTCAAAAAGTCTCAGATTTTGTACATACTCAACCTGTATGTTGAGTTGGTGTCAAAATCCAATCCTAAAAGGTTATTTACTGATTTTATTCAGAAAACATTCGAAATGTCAAAATTATAGAAATGGAGAAGAAATTGACTGATAGTTGCCAAGACTTAAAGAGGGGATTGTGGCTGGAAGGTAATTCTAAAAGGACAGCCTGGTATCCTAGAGTTGATAGAATATGCTGTGGCTGTGCTGACGTTGGTATCCTGATTGTGGTACTGTAATTAGTTGTTCAGATTCTTACCATTAGGGAAAACTTTGTGAAGGGTACATGGAACCTCTGTACTATTTCTTCCAATTACCTGTGAATCTACACTTATCTCAAAATGAAAAGGTTAACTAAAAAGAAAAAAACATTCCCAGACCATCACCATTGATGGGAGAAGATCCAAGCCCTTGGTGTGTGTCCTTCCTGCCTGCTGCTCTGTCTACCTCTTCAGTTTCTTGTTGTGCCACCCACACGGCTTCAGTGTTAATGACTCACATGTGATAAAGTTCTGGAGCCTTCGCATCCTGAGGGGCTCCTCTCCCCACAAAACACCCAGGGTCTTGCCTTGGGGCCTGCTGTTGGCCTGCGGTATGTGAGTGGGTGCATCCTGAAGGCGGCAGGACCAGTGCCTGTGGTGGGGCAGACTGGGCCCTTGGAGATAGCCCACAAAAAGTCAAGGACCAGAATCAAGAGCAGTGTGTATTTTCCTCCTCCACACACCCATCACTACAGTGGTAGTGTTCTTTGTATTTGAGTTTGGGACTCACTCTTTTCCTTCCCACATCATGAGTTTCATGTCAGTAAATATCTGCAAACAGATTTTGAAAGCCAGGTCAGTGGGCCCAGAGGATTGTTTGGCCAGTGGGAATAGGAGAGGGATGGAGGCCACTGAGGGCAGGTCATCAGTTCCCAGGGTGCTATGGCCTCTCCTAGACTGGCTCTGAAATGATACTTTGACTTTTTTGGAGTCCCCTCATGCAGATGATTCCTTTAGGGACAAAGCAAAGACAAAGATTCCAGTTGGTGTCAGGGTCTGTAGATGCATCCCCTATTGGGCAGTGGTCAGGGGTTAATAACTAAGACATATGTCCAGTCAGCATCCAGGGAGCATTTTCCTCAGCATGTAAGGAGGAAGTGGGAAGTGGTAAAGCCTCAAATCATCATTATCTAGAAGGTATGGGGTATTGAGTGGCCTCAGCAGAGGCTGCCTGGGCTGCTCTTCCTCACTGCTCTCTCACCCCAGTTCTCTTGGTGGCTCTACACAGGTTTATGCCCATGCAGGTGCCACACTAGAGGGGAAGATGTATGTCACCTGTGGCCGCAGAGGGGAGGACTACCTGAAGGAGACGCACTGCTATGACCCAGGCAGCAACACCTGGCATACCCTGGCTGATGGGCCTGTGCGGCGTGCCTGGCATGGCATGGCTACCCTCCTCAATAAGCTGTATGTAATTGGGGGCAGCAACAATGATGCTGGCTACAGGAGGGACGTGCACCAGGTAAGTTGGGTCTGGGACTGCCCACACACATCATTCTTCCCAGTTGTTATGGAAAATTTAATTGCAATGTGTGTCTTTTTTTTAATAGACTATATATATTTTTCTGAGTCTCACTTCGTCGCCCAGGCTGGAGTGCAATGGCACACTCATGGCCACCCCAGCATCGACCTGCTGGGCTCCGGTGATCCTTCCATCTCAGCCTTTCAAGTAGCCGGAACTACAGGCACACACTACCACACCTGGCTAATTTTTTGATTGATTGTAGAGATGAGGTCTCACCAAGTTGCCCAGGCGGGTCTCAAACCCACGGGCTCAGGCAAGCCTCTCATGTCAGCCACCCAAAGGCACGGGATTATAGGCTGAGCCACCGAACCCGACTGATACTATTTTTTTAGAGCAGTTTTTGGTTCACAGCAAAATTGGAAGATATGGAGAGTTTCCCCCATCCCACAGAGCCTCCCCCACTGTAGACCTCCCACACCAGGTAGCTATGTCACAGTTAATGAATCTACATTGACATCATCATCACCCAGAATCCATAGTTTTCATTAGGGTTCACTCTTGGTGTTACCCATTCTGTGGGTTTGGACAAATGTATAATGACACGTATACACCATGACAATATCATACACAATAGTTTCATCTGTGCCTTTTTTAATTGTCAAGAGCCATCATTATAAAGTTATAATAACTGGCTAGGTGCAATGGCTCATGCCTGCAATCCCAACACTTTGGGAAGCTGAGGTGGAAGGATCACTTGAGGCCAGCAGTTCAAGACCAACTTGGACAACATAGAAAGAACTCACCTCTACAAAAAAAAAAGAAAGAAAAGAAAAATTATCAAGATCACATTGCAGAATCTTTAAAAAATAAAGAAAAGAAAGGAGTAGCACTCATAATCAGGCCCCTGCAGCACTATTTTTCAGTCTTTTTACTATGCATGGTTTCTGCCTGATTGTCATCAAAGAACATTCCATTCTGCTCTTGCTGATGCTTGTCCTGGGCATTTTCCAGTTTAACACTCAATCTTCATAATCCTGACTCACCCCCACACTCACCCCCACCTGGTGACTGTGCAATATTCTATCAAACTGATGCTTCATTTTGGTTGGTCTAAGTTTAACTATTCCAAATAACGTTACAAATAATACTTGTTTTGTAGAGCTTTTCAGGCATTTCCTTAGACTCATGCAGTGGTTCTTAAAGTGTGGTTCCTAGAATAGCAGCATCCGAATTACCTGTGAACACTGCATTTGGAATGCAGATTCTCAGGCCCCACCCTAGACATGCTGATTTGGAAGCTCTGGGGGATAGAATTGGTGATATGGGTTTTAAAAGGCCCTCCAGTGGTAAGAACCTCTGGGCCAGTTATTAGTATTCTATTGCTGCTGTAACTCATTGCCACAAACAGCAATTTAATATAAATTTATCCTTATGGTCATAAGTTATCTGGCATGAGTCTCACTAGGCTGAAATCAAGGTGTCATCAGGGCATCTTTCCTTTGTGGGGGCCCTAGGGAAGGATCTGTCTCCTTGCTCGCTTAGGTTGTTGGTAGAGTTCAGTCCCTGACAGTTGTAGGACTGTGGTCCTGTTTCCTTGCTGGCTGACAGCTGAAGACTTTTCTTGGCTTCTAGAGTCCACTGCCTTCCCTAGCTCAGGGCTGCATTGTCTTCAGAGCCAGCAATGGCAGGTTGAATCCTCCTCACTTCTCAGCTCTCCTTGTCTGGCTTTCCCCTTCACTTTTTTTTTTTTTTTTTTGAGTTGGAGTCTCATTCTGTCACCCAGACTGGAGTGCAGTGGCCGCTCCCAGCCACCGCAGCCTCGATCTGCTGGGCTCCGGTGATCCTTCTGCCTCAGCCTTCCAAGTAGCTGGAACTACAGGCATGCATTACCACACCCGGCTAATTTTTTAAATTTATTTATTGTAGAGATGAGGTCTCGCCAAGTTGCCCAGGTGGATCTCAAACCCACAGGCTCAGGCAATCCACTCACCTCAGCCTCCCAAAGTGTGGGATTACAGGCTGAGCCACCGAGCCCGGCTTCCCCTTCACTTTTAAGGCCTTGTGTGATTAGATGGGTCCACCTTGAAAATCCTGGATAACTGTCCCACCTCAAGGTCTGTACTCATAATCCCATTTGCAAGGTCCCTTTTCCCAAGTAAGGTAATGTAGTCACAAGTTCTGGAGATGAGGGACTGGACATATTTGGGGACCATTATTTGCCTACCACAGCTAGAGAACCAAAGTGCTTAATCAGTCAAGAAGATAAGATTTTTATGGCTCTTTATACAGATTATCAAATTCCTTTCCTGGTGTGTCAGACAGATACACAGTAGTATGCTTTACCCCACCTTCACCAGCATTGGACTTTTTGATTTTTCTTCCCCTAGTGGTTGCTAGTTACAATTTGTCCCTGGCATTTTGGTTATACAGTTCTTGGATTACTAGTAGGATTTCCATGTTTTTGATAACTGTCTTAGATAATTTCAAGGACAAGAGGATGTTGATGGTCATGATGAGTCAGTAGGACCTGTCTCTACCTCCTATCTGCCCTGCTCCGTGTTGGATGCTGGGGAAGTAAAGACATTCCTGTGGGGTCTATGTCTTCAGGCAGCTTCAGTCTCATGGAGGGGGAAAGAAGCAGTACCCTCAGAACACAAGGAATGACTGCATATAATGGGATGACAGGCACACACATGGAGGCCTGAGGCTGGCTGATAGCCAGGTGTCTTAGAGGAAGGCCTGTGCCCAAGCCAGACTGGAGGGAGTGGTGCTTCTCCAGATGAAGAGCCTAGAGGCTGGCCTGCTGCAGACCTGGTCATCCCTGGGCAGGGCAGAGCATCAAGGCAGGCCCCTGGTCACTCTTCCATGGGGTTTGACCTAGTCTAGAATGGTGGGTGGCTCTGGTCAGTGGGCTGGTAGGACATTGACAGCCCTGTCCCAGCAGGTACCAGGCTTTACTCTGGCCTTGGCTTTGCAGGTGGCCTGCTATAGCTGCACATCCGGGCAGTGGTCATCCATCTGCCCGCTCCCAGCTGGGCATGGTGAGCCTGGCATTGCCGTGCTGGACAACAGGATCTATGTGCTAGGTGGTCGCTCACACAACCGCGGCAGCCGCATGGGCTACGTGCACATCTACGATGCAGAGAAGGACTGCTGGGAGGAAGGACCTCAGCTGGACAACTCCATCTCAGGCCTGGCGGCCTGTGTGCTCACCCTGCCCCGCTCCCTGCTTCTTGAGCCACCCCGCGGGACCCCTGACCGCAGCCAGGCTGACCCAGACTTTGCCTCTGAGGTGATGAGTGTGTCTGACTGGGAGGAGTTTGACAACTCCAGTGAGGACTAGGCTCCCGGTGCTTGTGTCAGAAGGAGGGGTGGCAGGGGCCAAAGGGCAGTGAAGCCCATGTAACCTAGGCCTGAGCACTTTACTCCAGAGCAGGGGCTCTGCCCCTGGCACCGGTGACTCACAGCCCCTGCCCCCTTTCTTCATACCAGCCTCTTAACTAGCCTGCCGCAGGTGTCTGAGGGGCCTTGCAGATCCTGTGACTGTGGATTACATCACATTGGGAAGTGCTCCTGAAAGGCTGTGGTTCTCCTCAGTGGGCCCTGGAGGGCTTGCCATACCAGCTGGCCTGGCCTTCCTTCCTCCCTCCCCGGATGTGGTCTCTGCTGGGCTCAGAGGTTCCCTGGGAACTGGCAACCTGGGCAGTGAGAGCCGAGGCACATTGCACCTCTCTTTCCACCTCTGGTTGAAAGCAGCTGAGTCTTGAGCAATTGAGAGCTCCCAAGGGACAGGAGGGACAGAGATACATAAACTTCCCTTGGACTGGTTCTAGTGAGAAAAAGACCCCTCCCACTGGGTTTTTCTGACCCCACGTTGCTGATAAATGAAATAAAGCATCTTATGGAAAGTGTAAACTGTTTTTCTGTGGCCACAGCCTCAGTTCCTTTTTGCACAGTGCGTCTGAGTTGCATCTCTGAGAAGTGTAGCTTTCTGGGGATAGAGCTGCTGTCTGGGAAAGCTGTGTCATGGGACCTAGGGCCAAAAGCAGAAGGGTGCCAGCAGGACCCTGCTCAAGAGGGAAGCACAGTAAACCCCCCAAGTTAAAAGGGCGATCTCTGGGAAACCTGGAACCTGCCATGGTGTGATGACAGGTGGTTGTCCACCCCTCTAAAGCATCTTCTCTGGTGTAGAACTCTTCTTCCGACAGCATGTTGAATTTCAGTCCAATTAGAAATCTCTTGTCCTGAGTAAAGTCTCAGCCTGAGGGTCAGGGAACAAGAACCCAGGATCTGGGAAAGGAGGCAGTGCCACATGAGGGTTAAGTAGACACCGTCCTGAACAAGGGAGAGGTGGCCCCACTGGCCCATGCCTGGCTCCTCTTGACTTCCTGAAGCTGAATGGGGTGGGGAGGGGGAAGCTGTGTTTCCTGCAGGTTCACCAAGTGACCCTTAGACACCCTGTCTCAAGGGCCACACTGGCACAGCAGATGGTACTCTTCCCTGTTCACTGTTACTGGTGCTTTCCCCATTCTCAGGACTACCAGATATAGACTGAACCTCGCACAGATGGGCTGGGGACCCACGCCGGCTACACAGTAGTTTCTTCCACCCAAATGCCCTCCCCTCCTGCCTGCTGTGGGATCTGTACCTGCAAGTCTTATCAGTATTTTTATTATAGTTTTCCCCCAGGCCTCTTACAGAGAGCCACCCTGCTGACAGAGCTGTGACTTACTAAGGCCTCATCATCTCCCAGTGTGGGGACAGCCCTATCTTCTCACTGGCACCCTGTCACAAAAGGAAGGAGAGCAGGAGGCAGTATGTGTGCTCCTTGATGGGAGGGGGAGGCAGACCATCAGTTGCTCTGGGCTCTGCCGTCTGGATACTCTAAGGACTTTAGGGGGTGGAGGCGAGTCCCTTGGAATTGTCATGTGCTCCTCAGGGCCATGTGACTTTCCTCACTGTCCTGGGGCCTGGTTATCCCTGAAGAAGAGTGATCTCACCTAGTCACATACAGTGTTGACCCCCAGTGGGGCAGGATGGCCATACGCTCCAGCTTCACTTCTCCTGCTCCCGAGAACATTGGCTCAGTAGGGACCCTACTCTGTGGGTCTCAGACCCAGCACTTACTATGTCTCTGCCACCACGTGGCAGGCCAGGGCAGCAATTTCCGCAGACCCCAGAGGGTTCTGGACAGGAGCGCCAGCAATGCCTCACCACCCTCTCCAGTATGTCCTGAGCTTGCCAGCACCATCTCTCCAAGCTACCAAGTGTGGCCACAGGCTTGCAGGAGGCCTCTGGTCTGCAGGGCAGGAAAGGCCTGAGGACACATCTTGGGGAGGGCCCTGGGAGCTGAATGCAGCCTGGCCCTACCTCTGTCAGCCTCAAGCCCCAGCTCAGCTTCTGGGACCATGTCACCACCTCCATGGCCACGTTTCCTCCTGCCCCTAGCCTGAGGCATCCCAGCCCCTGTTCTCAGTGTGGCCAGGCTCTTGGACCCTGCTTTCATGAAGGTCTACCTTCTCCAGACACCCATCCTGTCCAGAACTAGCTGGCTCCCAGTTTGCCTGTGTGGTAGTCAGTCATCTCTGGGTACCTGTGAGTCCACACTTCATCTTGGTGTTCACCTGGTGCCATGTGAATGATCCTTTGTTTCCCCTATACCTCTCAGTGTCCTGCTGGGGGTGTGGAAGTGGTTAGGACAGACAAGGGCCCTGTCTGTGACACCCAAAGTTGCCATCCATTTTGAGGTATCTGTGATGAGACGCATGCGTGGAGCAGTGGGTGTGAGAGGAGTGTAGGAACAATCCTTGTCCTGAGGGCAGTAGGGCCACAGCCACATGTGAGATTAGAAAAGACTACTCTGGATGGCATGTAGACGCCGTAGGTGGAGATGGAGACATTTGGGACAGGCATCCCCAAACCCCCGGGCTGTGGACCAGCACCAGTCCATGGCCTATTAGGAACCAGGTCCCACAGGAGGAGGTGATGGTGGGTGAGCACTCCTTAACCTATCAGATCAGTGAGCAACTCCTTATGAGAATCCAATGCCTGATGATCCATCGCCCCCTCAAATCCTCATCTGTGGAAAAACCGGTCCTTAATGCCACAAAAGTTGGGGATTGCTGGTTTAGGAGACCTTGGGGGTGGGTGTAAGGGCATCATCTAGGTGGGAATGCATAGAGATGGGGAATGGGGGATGGAGAGCAGATCTGGGGGAAGGGGAAAAGAAGGTGATGGAGTTTGAGGTGCCTGCTCATGAACTTGGTCTAGCTGAGGTCCAGCTCAGGGGGTCAGTGCCTCTAAAGCCAGGAGCTGGGTTGGGACAAACACTCAGACACTGCAGCCACAGGCACCTCTGCTGTCCTTTTGGTGGCAGCCATCAGGAGCTTCTATTGGAGGGCCCCCTCACTGGGAGGGCACTGCTGAGGTCAGGGCTGTGCCTAGGCTGAGCTGCCCAGAAAGTGGATGGCCTGTTTTCTCCTCTCCAAGAAGTGTTTGCATTCATGACCTAACTGGTTGACTTCCCTTCCAGCCTGCTTACCAGCTGGCTGAGCTGAGCAAGGGGCCCGAGCTCCCACCGATGCTCCTCCCCATCCCACCCTGACCCTGCCAGCCTGGTGATACTTATGGCTTTGGGCCTTTCATGGCTCTGTTCCAAGCCCCCTCCTCCAGCCCTACCCTCTGTGGTTGTCTGTCCGCCACATCCCGAGAGAGGCTTGCCTCTCCTCTCTCCTCCTCTGGGGAGCCTCTGGCCACAGGCAGCCTGCTTCCCAAAGAAGGCAGCCCTCTCCTCCCTCAGGTCTCCCAAAGGCAAACTCATTCTTGCTGGGACCTGGCTGCAAAAATGGGACATTTGTGCTTCTTGCCCAACCTGCCAGCTCACTGGGTCTGTGGTTGCCTCGGCTCCGTCTCCCACAGCAGGCTGGCACCCTGCTGCTCCCAGCCCCGGTTCCTGCTTCCTCTCTGGCTCCCTAGGCCCTGTCACTCTCCATTCTGCCCCTCCTCCACCTCCCGTCTGCTTTGTACCTTCACCCCTACCAGATGCAGGGGTCCCAGTCTCCAGCCCCACCTTCTGGATGTTTCCTTCTGGAAATCCAACAGCTTTCTCATGCAGAACCCATTTCCCGGGTGCCCCACCCCTCTGACCCCTTGACAAGGACGCGGGGTTTCCATCCTGGAGTTCCTCCCTCTGCCTTTATCTCCACATTCTATGGGTGTCCACAGCTGGGCCATTCTACCCCTGGGCATCTCCCCCTCCGTCCCTGCGAAGACCGTCCCCCACGCTGCCAGTCCAGAGTCCAGCCGCAGGCCTCGAGCATCCTGCTTGATGCTCTCTGGCACGCTTTGATTGAGCCATGCGCGGGAGGAGCTGACGGCACACGCTGGCACTGCCAGGGCTTCGCGGCTTTCGGCCGCGACCGGAGCCGTCTGCGGGCCACCCTCCCCTGGCCGGTTCCGGCTCGGTGGTGCAGTGAGCGCTCGGGCGTCTTCTCGGTGG
>NW_007059669.1:169649-170174 GCF_000164805.1 Carlito syrichta
GAGCGGAGTGCCCTGGGCGCCCAGAGGGGTGACGCACGGTGTCCGAGACTTCACGAAAGACCCGGAAAAGGGGACTCTTGGGACGCGTTGTGAAGGCCGTGGGGAGAAGCCAGGGACGGGAAGGGCACTTCGAGCAAAAGGAACTGCATGTGCAAAGGCCCGGGCACGAGAGCCCCTCGAGCCTGGCGTGGGAGTGAGGAGGCGGGGGAGGGAGCAGGAGCGGGGCTCCGGAGAGGCGGGAGCCAGGTCTTGGGGCAGGCAAGACTTGGGAAGTCGGAGTCGTGTCTTAGAAGAGCGGGCGGGGCTGGGAGGGGGCTGTGACGAAGGTGAGCACCCAGGAGCCGGCGCTCAGAGAGGACCAGAAGCAGGAGTCGAAAGGACAATGACAGGCGCAGGGGCCGGGAGGACGTGGGAACCCCGGCGACTCCCGGGAGGAGGTCCTGGGTGCCTGGAGGGGCCGCGCAGAAGTGGGGCGCCCCCAGGACCTGGCCGAGGAACCCAGTGTGAGACAGGCGGGGGACAGGC
>NW_007059669.1:170604-176254 GCF_000164805.1 Carlito syrichta
CCCCGCCCCAGGAATGCAGCGGCGGCGGCGGGCGGGGCCGGGCCTGGAGAGGGGGAGGGCACGATCGCTGCGGCCCTGTCTGCTCACCCTGGCCCTCCTCCCACGACAGGGGCCGGGGAGGGGGTTTGGTGGTAGTCTCTAGCTGTCTGGGGAGCCGCAGAGCCCTTTGCTTCCCCTCCCCTTGTCCGGAGACCGCCCCAGCAGGCGACCTGTTTGGGTGACGCCGGCCCTGGTTTGGGTTCAGATCCTGGTGTCACCTTTGCCATGCTGTGTGGACCTGGACAAGCTGCTTGACCTCTCTAGGTCTGTCTCCACCTTTGTAAAATGGGGTTGGTGCTCACACCCACCTCATGGGTCCAGGGTTGATGACTGTGATCATATGTGTGGTGGGTTAATAGGAAGGACAGCCTCTTTAGGCGCTGCCCACCTGGGTTCTGGACTATCTCTTTGTTTCCCCCCATGCCTTGCTAGCCTTCCACTAGCTGTCCACTTTCTCTTCCCTTTCCTGGGAGGCAAGAGGACCAGGGAAGCGGAGCATGCAGTCTGCCACTAAACTTTCACATACCCACTGTGTGCCAGGCCTGTCATAGCAGCAGTGCCCGGCACCCCTGTCCCCATGATGGAGACACACAGCCCAGAAAAGCAAGTGCGTCTAGACATCCAGCAAGAGCTGAGGAGTCCTGTTTCTTTTAGAGTGATCTAGGAAGAGCAGTAGGGAAGTGGTGAGTGTGCATGGACCTGCAGGAGAGCCAGCAGGGTGCCCAATCTAGATGTCCTAGATGGGAGGATGGAGGTGAGGCCAGAGCAGGCCACATGGGGTCTGCCTACTGCTTAAAGGATTTAGGCATTTTTTTCTGAGGGTCATGGGACCCCCCTCCCCAGGGGCCTTGTACAGAAGAGGGGTGGGATCTGACCTGGCTTGGCTCCCATGTGACAGATGCACTGGGGGGCAGGAGGACAGATTCTGGGGCCAGTTAGGAAATCAGAAGAAGACAGGGAGATGGAGGGTGGCTCTTTTGAGGCTGGGGCAGGGCAAGGGAGAAATGGTCCCATCATAGTGTAGTTTGGAAGACAGAACCAGTGTACTTCTTCATGGATCTGGTGTGGGCAGGAGAGAGGAGTCAGGGATGTCTCTCAGGGATCCAGCCTCCCTGCCTGGAAGGACAAGGGTTACCTGAAACTGGGAAGGCTTGGGGTTCAGAGGAGGTCAGGAGTTCAGTTTTGGACCAGAACATGTGACATACGCAAAGTCCCCTTGTGGTGACCTCATCCAGTGGGTAGTTGGGTTGGCAAGTTTGGCTTTGAGGAACCCTGCTAAAGGGTCCACAGTGTCAGCTTCATAAGTGTTCTGATAGGACCCGGCAAGCTTCCCAAGGGAGCTAATGTGGACAGAAGGGAGGAGATGTGAGGACAGGGACAGAAACCAGAGGAGGACTGTCCAGGGAGGCAGATGTGAACTATAGGGGGTGTGACAGGCAGAAAAGCCTTCTTGACTGAATTTGGGAGAGAACAGAACAGGAACAAGCACAGTGTGTAGACTTTAAGATGGAAGAACTTGATGCTGGGCATGGTGGCTGAAGCCTGTAATTCCAGCACTTTGGGAGGCAGAGGTGAGAGGATTGCCTGAGCCTGTGGGTTCGAAACCAGTCTAGGCAACATGGCGAGACCTCATCTCTATGATAAATAAAAAAAAATTAGCTGGCACATGCCTGTGGTTCCAATTACTTGGAAGGCTGACACAGAAGGATCACCTGAACCCAGGAGGTCGAGGCTGTGGTAGCCGTGAGTGTGCCACTGCACTCCAGCCTGGGTGACAGAGTGAGACTCCAACTCAAAAAAAAAAAAAAAAAAAGATGGGAGAACTCATGGAGGGTGTGGGTCATAGAAGAAATATTGATGCACAGAGGGAGGGGCAGCTGGGCCTGGGCTGTGACCTGGTTCCCCAGGGTCTCTCACCAACGTAGAGTGAGCATGGGAACTGCTCCCACATCGGGCCGCCTTTCCCCACACCTCTTGGTAAGGTCTTTAGAGGGCGGACTTATCTCCGAAGCCTGGCCTCATTCACCAACCCTTTCAAGGAGAGCTTTTTGGTCTTGGTGAACCCAAATGGGCTCTGTCCTATCGCTGGGTATTAGCTTTGCTAGGGTGAGGCCTGGGTGCCCACCGTGCTAGGAGTAATCAAATGGACTCACAGGCTTCCTGGACCCTATGCCAGAACTCCCAGGTTCAGCACAGGCTCTGGAGCAGACTGACTTAAACCATAGCTGAGACTGAGCTGTTAGTATGTGCAAAGCACTTCATACATCTTGGCTCCCATAACCTTTCTGCGAACCCCATGGACCCCATTGTATAGCGAAGGAGTCTGAAGCTCAGAGAGGTTAAGCTCCATGCCAGAAGTCACACAGCAAGAGGCAGACCCAGGCATCAAACCCAGCTGAGTGTGGCCCTAAAACCAGGCTCCTAGCCACAGAGCCATGAGTCCAAGGCAGAAGGGGGTCAGTGCTCCCAGGGCCATCCTAGCAGTCCATCTGGTGAGAATGTTCTCAGAAGGACAACTGCAGAGGCTCTCCATCCAAAGAACAGGGTTCAGAGACAGGCATGAGTGGAAGGGTGATGGGCTGCCAGACCTGAGTCTCCCTGCAGATGGGTAACTGGGAACCCCCAGGTTAGGGAGATGGGTGGGTGGAGATGATGGGGGAAGGAGGCAGGAAAAGCCAGGCCTGCTTTGTATTCCTGTCTGTGGGTTCTTTTTTTTTTTTTTTGAGTTGGAGTCTCACTCTGTGGCCCAGACAGAGTGCCGTGGCCCACTCCTGGCTACCACAGTCTTGACCTGCTGGGCGCAGGCGATCCTTCTTCTTCAGCCTTCCAAGTAGTTGGAACTACAGTTGCGCTACCACACTCAGCTAATTTTCTATTTATTGTAGAGACGAGGTCTTGCCAAGTTGCCCGGGTAGGTCTTGAACCCGCGGGCTCAGGCAATCCACTAACCACGGCCTCCCAAAGTGCTGGGATTACAGGCTGAGCCACTGAGCCTGGCTCTGTCTGTGGACTCTAGTTTGTTTGTTTGTTTGTTTGAGTCGGAGCCTCAATCTGCTGGGCTTCGGCGATCCTTCTGCCTCAGCCTTCCAGGTAGCTGGAACCATAGGCATGTGTCCAGCTAATTTTTCATCATTTATTGTAGAGAAGAGGTCTTGCCAAGTTGCCTAGGCTGGTCTTGAACACTTGGCCTCATGCAGTCCTCTGCCTCCCAATGTGCTGGGATTATAGACATGAGCCACTGCGCCTGGCTCAGTTTCTAATTTTATTTATGGAAAAAACACAGGAGCTATTCCCCAAAATTTGGAGTTTTATGGTCCTATTCCCCAGGTCGCATCTTGGGGCCTCAGTGCCCTCTCCAGGGTGTAGCAGTTATCTTGAGTTGAAGAATGGTTGGGGCATCTTCTGCAGTCTGGGTGGCAGTATACAGTGCATGGGATGGGGCCAACCCACCCCCCAGGTTCCTCAGGCCCCCTCCTAAACTCTTCCCACCCCCACAACCTGGTTCTGGATTCAGATCCTGAAGGAGCACACTCCTTTTCTCTAATGTGTGAATGGCTGCTAGGATTGAGGCAAAGTTCTCCTGGGTCTGATGGGGCCCTGGGAACCAGCAGCCTCAGTGGCTGTTTCTTCTCAGCCTCCTCTGCTTCTGAATGTAGGCTCACCCCAGCTTGGCTCCTGTGCACTCCCTCCAGCCCTACAAATCTTAGTTTGCACATACCCTATCCACCCAGCGTCTTAGTGACTGCTCCATCCTGAAATGCTACCATTAGATATGACCTTCCACTGAGGCAACATCATGGACTTTGTGAAGCCAAATAAAATGAAACAAGAGTAAAACAATAAGCCTAAGTAGATGCTCTAATATCTTCTTCCTCCACCTTAAGTCTTCCCCTGGTGCTCTGGAGTCTCACAGCACAATTGCCTTATGCCCAGGGACTCGCCATGTACCCGCTCCTTCCCTAGCCACTGGGTGGATTGCCTCCCTCCAGTAGCCTCCTCCACCAAGTGACACCTCATTGGGTCCATACCCTACCCTGTGCAGAGTCTACCCCTCCACCCTGGCCCTCAGCCCCAGCTGAGAATCCAGATGTGTCCCTTTGGTCTAGCTAGTTCTAGAGCTCTCAATCATGTCACATCTGGATCTCTGAAATCCATCAGGCTGGGAGCCCCCACCCCAAGGGACATCCTAGACCCCTCACGTTTGAGCAGATTCTGGAGGCCCAGGTCTCCCCCCCCCCCCCCCGAATCCACTGCTGTCCCTCCTGGGACTCAGAGCCTCTTCTTAGACCATAGGTCTGTGGGGAAAAGCTCATAGGCATTTGGTGGGATGGGGAGGGGTGAGGGGTAGGAGGCTGAGAAGTTCTTGGAGGTTAGGTCGGTTTGTGGCCAGTCCTGTACAGCCTCCCAGTGTCTGCTCCCCAAGTGCTGGAATTTGTGTCTTCTCTACTCACTGGGAGTCTCCTGCCTCAATGACAGTGCCTAGCAGGACCTCACTAACCACTGCCCTAGGGCAGGACCACAAATGCAGAGGCAGGGAGGCTGTGTGGAGGCTGCTGGGAAGCCCCCAAGCGGATGGGAGCTGGGGGAGGATGTCAGGCTCAGGCATCCTGCCTCTGCTCACAGCTCCCAGGTGCCCATGTGCTGCGCCGGCTGGAGGCAGCAGGGAGACGAGTGTGGGATCGGTGAGTCGGGCATCCAGGGACCTGGGCGGGGGCGGGGCAGGACTCGAACACGCGGCAGCTCGGCCCCTCTCGTTCACAGCGGTGTGCGAAGGCAACTCCACGTGCTCGGAGAACGAAGTGTGCGTGCGGCCGGGCGAGTGCCGCTGCCGTCACGGCTACTTCGGTGCCAACTGCGACACCAGTGAGCGCGGTGGGAGGAATCCGGGAGAGATGGGGCGGGGCCTGGCAGAGAGGCGGGGTTAGGGGGTGGGCCGGGGTTGGATCCGGCTTGAGAGTGGGTCCCCAGAGACCGCGGCGAGAGCGCGGGGCGCGGGCAGGTTTTCGGGTGGCGTGGCTGGGCTGGGGCACCCACACAGACACTGGGGCCTTCCACCCCCTCTGTTCGTCCCTGCAGAGTGCCCGCGTCAGTTCTGGGGCCCCGACTGCAAGGAGCTGTGTAGCTGCCACCCACACGGGCAGTGCGAGGACGTGACGGGCCAGTGTACGTGCCACGCGCGGCGCTGGGGCGTTCGCTGTGAGCATGCGTGCCAGTGCCAGCACGGCGCGTGCCACCCGCGGAGCGGCACCTGCCGCTGCGAGCCTGGCTGGTGGGGCGCGCAGTGCGCCAGCGCGTGCTACTGCAGCGCCACGTCTCGCTGCGACCCGCAGACCGGCGCCTGCCTGTGCCACGCAGGCTGGTGGGGGCGCAGCTGCAACAACCAGTGTGCCTGCAACTCGTCGCCCTGCGAGCAGCAGAGCGGCCGCTGTCAGTGCCGCGAGCGCACATTTGGCGCGCGCTGCGATCGCTACTGCCAGTGCTTCCGCGGCCGCTGCCACCCTGTGGACGGCACGTGCGCCTGCGAGCCCGGCTACCGCGGCAAGTACTGTCGTGAGCCGTGCCCCGCCGGCTTCTACGGCTTGGGCTGTCGCCGCCGGTAAGCGCGAGGCCC
>NW_007059669.1:176442-177653 GCF_000164805.1 Carlito syrichta
AGGCTGCAGTCACCGCTGCCCGCCGTGCCGCGACGGGCATGCCTGCAACCACGTCACCGGCAAGTGCACTCGCTGCAACGCGGGCTGGATCGGCGACCGGTGAGCAACCGTACCTGCGTCGGCCCAGACACTGCAGTTCCCAGCCCTGTTTTCCCCCACCTCGCGAAAGCCCTCCGCGCAGGGCACTGTGGGCTTTGAATCCCTTTCCCTCCATTTCTGCTGATGCCCCCTCCCCGCTTTCAAGGTGTGAGACCAAGTGCAGCAATGGCACTTACGGCGAGGATTGCGCCTTCGTGTGCGCCGACTGCGGCAGTGGCCACTGCGACTTCCAGTCGGGGCGCTGCCTGTGCAGCCCTGGCGTCCACGGACCCCAGTGAGTGCCCCGGGACCTGGAGGAGTTTGAGGGACATGTACCCCAGGAGCTGACAAGGTGGGACCCAGGCTGACCTCTGCACCCTGGGCTGGACTATCCTCAGTCCTGGCCCCTTACCCCAGCTAGGCTCTTTGGGGGCAGTTTCCTGCCCTGGTGTGGACGACGCTTGAGTGGGATCTGGCGACCAGCCAGATCCTGATCAGCTGAGGTGACCCTGAGCTGGTGTAGAAGGAGCAGAGATCTCTACTTATAGCCAAGGGTCTGTTCTGGCAGCCCCTCTTCCCACCCACACTAGTCAGCTCCAGAAATGGGCACTGCGACCACCCCCCACCATCACCCAAATCCCCTCCCACAGGGTGTGTACACATTCGTTTCCCAAAGATTGATCGCCCAGTGTGTGCCCACAGGTGAGTGGGTGGGCTTCAATCCCCGGAGGACAGAGCTAGAGAGACAGGCTTTGGGACCCCAGAAGGGCTGGCCACAGTGGGGGGCCGAGTGCAGGGGGGAAGCGACTGCGGCCAGCTTTAACCCCATGTCCCCGCAGCTGTAACGTGACTTGCCCGCCCGGGCTCCATGGCGTGGATTGCGCCCAGGCCTGCCGCTGCCACGAGGACTCGTGCGACCCGGTCACTGGTGCCTGCCGCCTGGGTGAGTGGGTGAGGGGCGTCCATTAGGAACGCAGGGGGTATCGCACCCGAGCTGACCCTGTCTGTGTTCTCCACAGAGACCAACCAGCGCAAGGGCGTGATGGGTGCGGGCGCACTGCTCGTTCTGCTCCTGGGCCTACTGCTCTCGCTGCTCGGCTGCTGCTGCGCTTGCCGTGGCAGGGACCCCACAC
>NW_007059669.1:177730-180138 GCF_000164805.1 Carlito syrichta
CCCCTTGGCTCAGACCCCGCCCCCACAGGGAGCTCTCGTTTGGGAGGAAGAAGGCGCCGCAGCGGCTCTGCGGGCGCTTCAGTCGGATCAGCATGAAGCTGCCCCGGATCCCGCTCCGCAGGCAAAAACTGCCCAAAGTCGTAGGTAAGGATGACGGCGCGAGATCTCTGGGGGGAAACACCTCCCGACACAGGAAGCTGCGAGGAAATGGGTGTGAAGGGGTCCTTGAGTAGAAATGGGGGAACTTGAGTGTTGATTGAGTGTTGATGTGGGTGGGCGTGGGGCGGTGCTACAAGAGGGAAGGAAGGGGGAGCTGTTGCAGGTGAGGCCAAGGAGGAAGGCAGGAGTCCTAGGTGTGCAGGCCGGTGTGGGGCTTGCGTGGGAGGCGCTGGGCCTTGTCAGTGATGGCATCAGAGGTGTGTGGACATCTGGGCCTGACAGGCCTCCACCCAGTTTGTAGGAATACACTGTACATTCAGGGCAGAGCTCCAGGGGAATGTGAGGGTACATGTTTGTAAGAGTGCCCTGTCCCAGAGAAGATCTGCCCTCCTAGCTGCATCCCCAGGGGTGCCTTGAGCCCCTCCCAGAAAGTGGGCTGGCAGGTTCATCACCCCCTCCCTTGCCTCCTACCAAGGGTGAGTGTGCTCTTTCTCTCTCTGCTGACTCTCACACGGGGTGGACCTTCTCTCCCTCTCTTCCCACTTGTTTCTGAAGATGGGGGAGGGGAGTCAGAATCTTGGGAGGTAAAGAAGGAGGCAGATGAGAAAGCACCTTGGCCCACATCTATGGACACAGGTATGCAGGCTGGACCCCAAATCCTATCTGTGGAGTGGAGGCCAGGCCAGCCAACTTCTGGGTTCTCCCATTATGGGGGCTCCATCCCTGAAGGTATCTGGGCTCAGAAGTGCTCTAGGCCTTGTTGGGTCCCACAAAGCAGGGTTCATAGATGGCTTGGGGGTCCTGGTGGCCTCTTCTGTCCAGCCCTGACTCCCACCTTCTTGATTTTTTCCCAGTACTTCAGTCCAACTCCCTGGTGGCACACCTTACCTTGCACCTTTACACATGCTGACCCTGCATCTCCTTTTTCGGGTTCACCTCTACCCATCCTCCAGCCTTGGCCTAGTGTCGCTCTACCTGTTGACTTGCTCGTCTCACCTGCAGTCTTAGAACAGGGCTGGTCTTGACCACTCCATCAGCATTTGTGGCAGCAGGGCTCATGAGGGCACAGGCTGGGGCAAGGCAGGGCCCTTCCAGCTCTGCCTCACTCCTTCCCCAGTGGCCCATCACGACCTGGATAACACACTCAACTGTAGCTTCCTGGAGCCACCCTCAGGGCTGGAGCAGCCCTCACCATCCTGGTCCTCCCGGGCTTCCTTCTCCTCCTTTGACACCACCGATGAAGGCCCTGTGTACTGTGTACCCCATGAGGGTGAGTACCACCCTGTCTGGGCATCGCTCCAGCCCAATGAAATGTTCCTACTTAAAAGATTGGGCAGGGTGCGGTGGCTAATGCCTGTAATCCCAGCACTTTGGAAGCTGAACTCAGGAGTTCGAGACCAGCAAGACCTCATCTCTACACCCCTCCCCCCCGCAAAAAAAAAAAAAAAAAAAAAGAAGAAGAAGAAAAACGAAAGACCTCTGTGCTCTGGGCAGGTGCAGGGTAGGGGGACAGGCAGCACAGGGAGGAAGGGCACAAGCAGGCTGTAATTGTGTGCTGCCTGTCCTCCTCCCCTGCACCTGAGGCTGCAGAGCTGGCTTCTGTGCTGTTCCATGTCACAGTGGGGTGTGGGGAGATGAGTGGATTCTCCTGTCACTCACCACAGCTCAGGGTTACATCTGGGGAGAGGACCTAGGAGGATTCACAGGGTACAGGCCACCTTTATCCTTTACCTGCAGCCTTGGGTCCACAGATCGCAGAAAGGAGCCTGACTGGCTGGGACTCTGGGCTCTCTCCTCCTTTGACCATTCCCCTGGATACTCTGGGGCAGGCGACTAACCTCTGAGCCTCAGAAGTCTTACTTCTTAAGGAAGGATCATGGACTCCCCTTGGGGATATCCCACCGTCAGATTTGATCATGGTGGCTCTCCAGGATGGGGGTGTGGTGGGGAAGGGGTGCAAGATCAGGAAAAGGTTGGTTGGGCTTCTGCCTCGGGAACGTGCCCGTCACTCCCTAGCAGCCAGCCACACACCCTGGGGCACTGACCTGATCTCTGGTTGGAGCTCTGAATGTGCCAGGCCCGTCTGGATGTCCGGGCAACACAGCGCTAGGGCCGGAGGTGGAGCAGGGAGGGTGAAGTTTCGCGCCTCAAGGTCGGACCGAAGCTATTCCTGGAGACTGTGACCATCCCGCTCTTCCCTTGTCAGAGGCAGCAGCCGAGAGCCGGGACCCGGAGGTCTCCACCGTCCC
>NW_007059669.1:181458-181916 GCF_000164805.1 Carlito syrichta
GCGCAGCTTGCAATGCCGCGTTCCCCACCTCCGCGCGGCCTGGGCCGGGCGGCGTCCCATTAGCCGAGGCCCCGCGCCGCCTGGCGGAGGCCACGTCTCTTGGCCTCGGGTCCTGCAGCCGCTCCTTGATTGGAGCAGTGCGCGGCAGCAGGAAGGCCCCATCCCGTTGGTCGAGGCCTAACGAGTGTTTCGCTGGCGGCTCTCTCCCTGTAGGCTGCGTTACGGAGCGCTCCCATCAGCCTGTGTCCCACTGGCCAAGGACAGAGGGTGCTGCCTGGAGACCGCCTCCTACTGGCCACGGGTGCCCCGGGTTGAGGCTACCTTCTCAATGGCTGAGACCAGAAGCACTTCTGCCCCCGCTGTGTCTTACTGGCTGGGGCCTGGTGCCTCTGGCTGGCCGTCCCTTTACTTGGCTGTGGCCCGAGCTGAGACTCTTTCCCCTGGCCAGGCCCCAGGGC
>NW_007059670.1:0-4710 GCF_000164805.1 Carlito syrichta
TCTGGGTCCCCAAATCCTGACTCCACCCCTGCTTGCTCCCGTACCCCAACGAAGGGGTCCCCCCCAAAGGTACCCCCACACACCCCAGGACTGCCCCTCCCAGAGAGCTCCCCATCCTTCTACACGGTGGGGTGCAGTAAATATTTGTTTCCAGACTACACCCCCAAATTGGATTGTGAGAGCTGGGTTGCCTATCCTGTCCCCCCAGACACACACACACACCCTTCTTTCAACTAAGCACAGGGGCACTGCCCACATGGACACACATAGGACCGGCCCATGTTCCCCCGACACAGGTGCATGGAGCCACCAGCAGGCACAGCACCTGCAGACATCCCCATACATACACACTCTCCAGGGCAGGCACCCCCAGATGCAGTGTACCTGGGAGGACGTGACCAGCTACATGCACATGTCACACCCCTGCACCAAGGCATACATACACACAGCACAGGAATGCATCTGCTTGCCACACACACACACACACCGGTATGCACATCCAGACCTCACAGTCCCATAACAGAGGCACACCATTGCAGGGAGGTGCATGCATGACTCCCCATCACACCCACGCCCTCACCATCCATCACGCTGGTGTCCATCACACCCATTTAGATTTTCAGAGCACTCCTCCGGGACAGTTCATCCTGACATTTCCTGGGTACTTCCTCTGTGCCAGGTCTGGGGACTTTCGCCATCTCCATTTTCCCAAGGGGGAAGCCAAGGCACAGAGAGGCTGAGTAAGCTGCCCAAGGTCATCCCGTTATACAGAGGTGGTGCCAAGGATCAGGGACAGGCAGGCTGGTACCCCGTCATTCTCTAGACCTCTCTGGTGAATTACTGGGCCTGTCCCCCACAGTTGCCTATTGGGGGCTCATCAGAGATACGTCCTCAGCCATATCTCCAGAACTCTCATACTGTGTGCAGACGGCTCCCTTATGCCTGGGACATACCCACAGAGCCAGGGCAGAGCCCACAGGGCAGCGGTGGATGTTCTCTTAGTCCTGGCGTCCACCTTCTCCCAGTTCCACCAGCTGAGCGCTGGCACCTGCAGGGGGCAGGTCTAGGCAGCCTCTGGGTGCACCTCCAGCTGCAGGCTCTCTGGGGTACCCCGCCCAGCCTGGGGAGGCCCGTATCTCCATGCACACCCACCAGCCCAGGTGGTGAGCAGCTGGGCCCAGGGAGAGAACAGCTGCCCACACTGGCACCAGCAGCCAGGGAGGCTCTGCGCCCCTCTTCAGTTCACAAGGCCCTCCCCAACCGGTGCTTCATCTCTGGAGGTCTCCAGCCCCTGGTGAGGGACCCAGGCCCCCGATGGGCTCTGAGGTGGTGAGCAGCCCAAGGTCACACTGCCCTCGGTGTCTCAGGCTTTCTTGGAAAACAGAAGGCTGGATGTGTTGATTTCCAAGGCCCCTCCTGGGGCTCCCAGCAGCTGAGGGCAGTTGCCCTCCTCTCTTGGAGCCAGAAGCCTTGGCTAGCTGCCGCCGCAGCCCTGGTGTCCTCCAGCAAGCCATGATGCTGCCTCTCAGAGCTTCGATTTCCTTCTTTGAGGAGCGGGCCCAGCGATCCCTGGTTGGTGAGCTCCATGCCTGTTGGCACCACCAGTCAGGTCTAGGCTGGAAAAGCCCTTCGTGACTCACGGGCCTGGCATAGAGGGGCATAGCATGGCCTCCTACCTCTCTTGCCTCCGAGACTTCCCTGCTGCCCTTTCCACCTCCATCCACGCCACCATCCCCACCCTGGGAAACTTGAGTGTGACTTAAATGCAAAGGTCAAGCCTCCGGGCCTTTGACAAAGCCATTACCCCACCAGGAATGGCTACCTCCTTACCAGCAGATTGACTGAGCACCTACGGTGGCCTAGGGAGGCCCTGATCTAGCTCTGGGCATGTGGCAGTGTGGGCCGGTGCCTCATGCCTGTAATCCCAGCCGTTTGGGAGGCCGAGGCAGGAGGATCCCTTGAGCCCAGGAGTTCGAGACCAGCCTGGGGAATATAGCGAGACCCTGCCTCAACAAAATAAAAAAATCAGCCAGGTGTGGTAGCGCGTACCTGTAGTCCCAGCTCCTCAGGAGGCTGAAGTAGGAGGATTGCCCGAGCCCAGGAGTCCAGGCTGCACTGAGCCGTGATTGTGCCACTGCACTCTAGCCTGGGCAACAGAGTGAGCCCCCAATAAAAAAAAAAAAAAAAGATGTTCTTCATTGGCAGAGAACAGACATAAACACACAAACAAGATCATGCCCATCTTGATTATCCCAGAAGATAAAATGGGGCATTTTAATAAAATAACTTGAGGAACAGAAGCTTCTTTAGACAAGGCGGTCAGGGAGGGCGTCTTAGAGCTGAGACCTCAGTCCTGAGAAGGAGCTTGGGGAAAGAGTCTTCTAGAAGGAGGGAAGGGCTAGTGTAAAGGCTCTGAGCGGTGTGAGCTTAGCACAGGGGAGCAGCTGAGAGGCTGTGGAGGTGGGGTGGGTGGGGCTGCGGGCTACAGAGGGGAGCAGTCCTGCGTCCCAGTCCCCAGCCAGGCAGGCTGTGCTGAGGACTGGGCTTGGTCCCTCTCCTGCTCCTGATGGGAAGGTGGGGGTGCAGGGGAGTGGGGAGTGATGTGATCTGATTTATGGTTTGGAAAGATCGCTCTGGCTGCGGCAAGCAGCCGGATTGGAGGGGCTCGGGAAGAAGGGGGGAGGGCAGAGGAGTGACTGCAGTGGTCCAGGCTGGCATGAGGCGGCTGGCTGAGTGTTCCGCACTCTGTCTCTTCCACCTACTGGAGAAAACGACCCTGATGGCTCCTCCCTACTTCCCCCGCCTCTGCCCCAGCCCCCCCCCCGGGGGGGGCTGTCGAGTTGCCGGCCTGTAAGAGGCTGGAGTCCCTGGCACCAGCTAGCCCAGGGCCTGGCCTGCAGGAGGCTTCCAGTAAAGCTTGGCCAAAGAATCCCGGAGCCCCACCTTCCGGGTCTGCACACACAGCCACACTCATGCTCTTCACATGTCCACCCCCCCCCCGAGTCACACACATCTCAGGGCAAGGGCTTGGAGGGTGGGATGGGCGACGTGGTGGCGCCCTGGAGTCTGAGCATACTGGAAGGGTCTCCTCCATTGTCGTTGGGGTGTGTGGGCGGCTGTGGCCACAGGGTAATGACCACCTCCGCCGCTGAGACCCTGAGGTCAGTCCCCTCCCCCCAGGAATGGTCAGGCAGGGGCGAAGGGAGCAGGGCTGAGCCCTGGTATCCCCATGGATCCCATGCGGGTACCAGGAGCCCTTGGAGAGAGGGCTCCATCCTCTTCCTGGCTGTCGGAGTCTTTGGCCACGGCAAAAGGAAAGAGTGGGGCGGAAGTGAGCTCTGGAAAGTGGAAGGGGGTGTGTGTGAGGAGACCCAAGGCGGGATCCAGGCTTTGGAACGTTGGAGGTTTCCGGCCACAGAGGCAGGGCCTCCGGGGAGCCAAGAGGGGCGGGGAGAGACACACACAGAGGAGACGGGCAGAGACGGAGTCGGAGGAGAGGGACAGGAAGAGAGAAGTCAGAGAGTCGGGAAGCAGGGGCGAGGCACGTGCCAGTCCCCAGAGACCATCCTCCCACTCCAGACATCTGCGACCTTGGGTGCCTAGAGACCAGCCTGATGCAGGCAGCCTGGCTTTTGGGGGCCTTGGTGGTCCCCCAGCTCTTGGGCTTTGGCTACGGGGCTCGGGGAGCTGAGAGGGAGTGGGAGGGAGTATGGGGAGGCGCCCAGGAGGAGGAGAGGGAGAGGGTGGCCCTGATGCTGAAGGTGAGCTGTGGAGTGCTGGGGACTCAGTGGGTGAACTGTGGGCTTGGGAGGGGGCATTTCAGGGTCAGGGAAACGGGGGAGTGATGGGGATAGGCTCAGAGGATGGGGCGGTGGGCTCAGACAGAGGACTCAGGTGCCAGAGAGCGAGTTTAGAGTTGGAGAAGGGGTGGGGGGCATCCAGGTCGTGGGCTGGGGCTGACCATCCCTCCCCTGGCCCAGCATTTGCAGGAAGCCCTGGGCCTGCGGGCCGGGAGGGGAGATGAGAATCCTACCACAACCCCGGAGGGCAGAGGGGCCTGGGAAACCGAGCAGGACCAGGGGGAGGAAGAGGAGGAAGAAGAGAAAGCAGCGCCAACCCCCTCCTCCAGCCCCAGCCCGTCTCCCACCCCTGAGGACGCCATCACTTACATCTGTGAGTAACAAGAAACCCTGCCCTGTCCCTAGGCCACCGCGGTCACTTTTGCAGTTCACTACCCAGTGGCCTTTCGGTTGCTGAGAACCCACACCCCTAGGCGCACCGGCTCCCCTGCCTCGCCTCCCAAGAGCCCGAGCCCCCGACCCGACCTTCCGGGAGCCTCCTCCCCTCCCCCAATCCCGCCCTCGGGAGCCCTGGGTCCGCGTTCTCCCAGGTCATCGGGTCCCCAGGCTGCGCCCCCAGGCTGCCCCTCCAGCGCGAGCCCTATCCGTCCGCAGTGGGCCGTCTGGCCGGCCTGGACGCTGGCCTGCACCAGCTGCACGTCCGTCTGCACTCGCTGGACACCCGCGTGGTCGAGCTGACTCGGGGGCTGCGGCAGCTGCGGGACGCGGCGGGCGACACCCGCGACGCCGTGCAAGCCCTGCAGGAGGCGCAGAACCGCGCGGAGCGCGAGCACGGCCGCCTGGAGGGTGAGTCCGCGCCGCGCAGGGCGGGAAAAATGGGACGATCCGGACCGGGCGGGGGGCTGGGGAG
>NW_007059670.1:4730-5039 GCF_000164805.1 Carlito syrichta
TCTTCGCCTGGCACCGCGCGCCCCGCCCCGAGCCCGGCGCCCAGCCCAGCCCCGCGCCGCACCCGCTCAGCCCCGACCAGCCCAACGGCGGCGCGCTGGAGAACTGCGTGGCGCAGGCTTCGGACGACGGCTCGTGGTGGGACCACGACTGCGAGCGGCGCCTCTACTACGTCTGCGAGTTCCCCTACTAGCGGGGCCGGCCCCCGCCGCTGCCTCTGTCCCGCCGCCCGGCCCTCGCCTGCGCCGTGCACCCGCCACCTACCCTCCCCGAGCGCCCCCCCCCCGGGGGGAGGGGGCCCCCCCCCCCCC
>NW_007059670.1:5059-5487 GCF_000164805.1 Carlito syrichta
GGTCCTGGGTGTCAGGGGCGGGAGTGTCCCCGAAGAACTGGGATGCGTTGGCGGATGGGGAGGCCATACGGCCAGGAGGGTGATTGCGGGGAGCCAGGTGGGCGGTGGGCTAAGCACGCCGCGCCCCCTGCAACCGCTCCGGCCCGACTGGGCAGCGCCACGCCCCCTTCGGCCCCGCCCCAGCAACCTGGCCCCGCCCCCAGCGGGCCTGACTCTCCGCCTCCTTGCTCCCCGCCGTTCTGACCCCGCCTCCTACCGGCCCGCCCAGGGAGGCCCTGGCCACGCCCGGCCACGCCTCCTATCTCATGACCACGCCCTCTTCTCGCCCGGGCCCCGCCCACAGGCTGCCTGAAGGGGTTGCGGCTTGGCCACAAGTGCTTCTTCCTCTCGCGCGACTTCGAGGCGCAGGCGGCGGCGCAGGCGCGGTG
>NW_007059670.1:5507-10184 GCF_000164805.1 Carlito syrichta
CGGGAGGACTCTCGGCGGGACCGGGACCCGGACCCGTGCCCTGCCCTCGAGGCGGCGGCTCCAGGCAAGGTCCGGTGCCAATAAAGCCTTGTGGAATCTGACTCGAGGGGCAGTGGAGGCGCGTGTGGCCTTGACCTCGCCGCAGGGGAGGCCGAGAAGGGCGCGCGACCCGGCCTTTGGGGGCCTGTCCTGCTCGGGTGTGACGCGTGTCATTGGCGCCTGGAGAACACGTGTGCCTGTGCTCACGGGTGCCTGGAGTACACGCGTGCACGCGCTGCAGACACCACCCTCTCCGTGCCTCCTCTTTCCCACGTTGGAACCCAAAGCCTGTCAGTCGTTGTCCCGCACCTTGGCATGGTGCTGGCCAAAGGGGTCTGGGAAACAGCTGAGAGCTAACGGCTCTGACAAGTCTTGCAGGAGAGAGCCCCTGTAATTTTGCCTAACTAGTGTGTCTCCAGCGTGTTTCTCAAGATGGTACCATTTCATGTAACATCAGACCCTGATCTGAGGTGAGAGACACCCCCCATTTTCTTCTCCTCCACCCCCAGGGTCACGTGTGGAGACACAATCTTAAGGACCTACCCAGCCTTGAAACTTAGATGACCCCCTCCTCTACGGGTGCCATGAGTCAGTCCTTTCCCCTCTGACCCTCAGTTGCCTCATGTGAACATGGATGGGCGCAACCTCCTCCCCACACACACTTTGAATGGCTCTTGGGATGCTCAGGTGAGGCCAGGAATATTTGAATGGTTCCACTTTGAATGGTTCTTGGGATGTTCGAGTGTATTTAGGGATGGCTGAACACGAGCCACACAATTTCCTTCCCTTGCCATTTTTCTTTTGAGTTGGAGTCTCACTCTGTTGCCCAGGCTGGAGTGCAGTGGCACACTCACGGCCACCCCAGCGTCAGCCTGCTGGGCTCCTGCAATCCTTCCACCTCAGCCTTCCAAGTAGCCGGAACTACAGGCGCATGCTACCATGACTGGCTAATTTTTTGATTTATTGTAGAGATGAGGTCTCACCAAGTTGCCTGACCTGATCTTGAACCAGTGGGCTCAGGCAATCCACTTGCCTCGGCCTCCCAAGGTGCTGGGATTACAGGCTGAGCCACCGAGTCCGGCCCCCTTGCCATTTTTCATACCTTTATTCCCTGGGGGCAGGGAAGATACACACACACACACACACACACACACACACACACACACACACACACGAGTCAGCTGGTGTGGGTCTCAGCATTACCTATGGCACTGTTTGGGGAGACACCGCTTTTGAAATCACCCCACTGCCTCTTTCTTGTTTTTTTGTTTTTGAGTCGGAGTCTCTCTGGAGTGCATGGGCATGCTCATGGCCACTGCAGCCTCGACCTGCTGGGCTCAGGTGATCCTTCCGCTTCAGACTTCCCAGCAGATGGAATCACAGGTGTGTACCACCAAACCTGGCTAATTTTTAATTTATTTTAGAGATGAGGTCTTGCCAAGTGGCCCAGGCTGGTCTCGAATCCCTGGACTCAGGCAATCCTCTTGCGCTGGGATTACAGGCGTGAGCCACCGGGGAGGGATCCTAGTACTTCTTTCAATGTGGGCATCATGGGCCTGACCCTGACATCCACGTGGAGCCCAGGAATGGGAATGTGAAACCTGTCTGTCCTTATATCTCTGCCCTTTCCCCTCTGCCTAAGGGTGCCATTGGATCTGCTTCTGGGAGGGGCTAGTCATCCTGTTATCTCCAGAAGAAGAGATCACCGGCCTTTGTCCCTTCAGGAGTCATTTCTCAAACTCAGAGCCCTGTGGGAAGCAGAGTGGGGGCAGGGTGGGGTTGTGACCTGGGGTCAGGAGGGTCTCAATCAGGGGACTGGAGACCTAGCTCAAAATTCTTCCTACTCTGAGCTTCAGTATCCCTGGGGCAGCAGGACATCCTGTAGCCAGCTACAGGGCAGATGAGGGCCTGCTGTTTCCAGGAGTGGTCCCGACCCTCACAGAGCCTCCATTCTGGAAAGCTTGTGGGTGAGGTGCATGATGATTGCCTGTTTGGATTCTGGAGCAGATGGGCCAGTTTCCAATCCTATCCCAGACACTTATCTACTGGACAGACTTGAGTGAGACATAACCTTGCTGTTTCCATGTCTCCATCTGTATTGTGGGGAATGATAATATCTATCTCGGCCGGGCGCAGTGGGTCACACCTGTAATACCAGCACTTTGGGAGGCAGAGGTGAGAGATTTGCCTGAGCCCAGGGGTTCGAGGCCAGACTGAGCAACATGACAAGACCTCATCTCTACAATAAATGAAAAAATTAGCCAGGTGTGATGGTACGTGCCTGTAGTCCCAGCTACTCGGAAGGCTGAGGTGGTGCGCTTGCCCAGCAGGTTGAGGCTGTGGTGGCCCTGAGTGTGCCACGGCACTCCAGCCTAGGCTGACAGAGTGAGACTCCAACTCAAATAATAATAATAATAATAATCTATCTCCTGAAATAGTGCCGGACAAAGAGAAGTATTTGCAACACCCAGATCTGACCCTCACCTTCACCTCTGTTCTCTCCTGACACTGTGCCTTTGCATTTGCAGAGATCCGTGTCCTCCTCTCCTCTGCAGGCAGAATTGGCTAGCCAGGCATGGTGGTTGAAGCCTGTAATCCCAGCACCTTGGGAGACAGAGGTAAGAGGATTGGCTAAGCCCAGGAGTTCAAGACCAGTGTGGGCAACTTGGCAAGACCTTGTCTCTACAATAAATAAAAAAATTAACCAGGCATGGTGGCACACACCTGTAGTTCCAGCTACTTGGAAGGCTAAGGCAGAAGGATTGCCTGAGCCCGGCAGGTCGAGGCTATGATGGCTGTGAGCCTAATCACTGCACTCCAGCCTAGGGAGACAGAGTGAGACTCCAACTCAAAAAAAAAGAATTGGATAACACATCGCCCAAAACAACCAGGCTTCTCCCCACCCCCCCGCTCTGGTATTTGAAAGTCCCTGGCTCTGCCTGACAGGGCCTGGATGAGCCAGGCTGGAAAACACCCCTGAGAGGAGTGGGGGCAGGACGGAGAATGACCAGCTGCGTATCCTCAGCATTGCCTCGCACACGGGAGCCTGTTGAATGAAGATATCCGTGTGAGATCAAGTTGGGAATCTTGAGATGACTTGGATTTCTGCTTCTCTTCCTCCCTGGCCTCTCTCAGGCTGGGTCATGTACCTCCTCTGGTTTCACACAGGTTCTAGGGCCTTCCCCATCATTTTAGGTGCCACTGCCTGGCCAATGTATCTTCCTGACAGGGCCTGGGGCTACCATGCCAAGCCTTGGGTTAGAGTGGTGGGCCTGCATGCAGAGGTCTAAGGTGGGGAGCAGAGCATCGCAGAAGACTTTACACATCAGAACAGCATGCCTATGTGCAGCATTCAGTGCTGATGCTTTTTTTTTTTTTTTTTGAGTGAGTCTCGCTCTGTTGCCCAGGTTGGAGGCCAGTGGCATGCTCCCAGCCACCGCAGCCTCAACCTGCTGGACTCAAGTGATCCTTCTGCCTCAGCCTTCAAAGTAGCTGGAACGACAAGCACGCGCCGCCACACCCTGCCAAGTTTTTTGATTTATTGTAGAGACAAGGTCTCGCTAAGTTGCCTAGGCTGGTCTCCAAGCCTGGACTCAGGCAATCCTCACGCCTCCACTTCCCAAAGTGCTGGAATTACAGGCGTGAGCCACCGCGCCCGGCTCTTAGTGCTGATTCTTGCGTGTAGAAAACCTGCTCTCTCCTCCGGGAAGCCTTCCCGGGCCTCCCGCGGGCCAGAATTTCCCAGTGCTCCCTCCCTGACTCTCTGCCGAGCGCCTGCGGCCTGTGAGGCCAGAGCCACGGGCCAGGGGAGGCCTCGGGATCGATGTGCTGAGTGATCCCAGCGCAGTTGTGGAAGAGAGGCAGGAGGCCAGAGATGATCCAGCAGAACCAAGGGGGAGAGGAAAGGAACAGCGGTCGCGCAGACTTGCAGGACTACAAGTCCCAGGAGGCCGAGCGGCAGGCCCGCCGCCGCCTTCCCTGGGCCACGTTCCTCTGCAGTCTCCAGGTCGCCGGCCCGTCCCCTGCTCCCCTCTGGGCCCCGCCTACACTTCCCAGCCTGCCCGAGGGCCGCACCCTGGGCAATGAGGCCAGAGCGCGGCGTCTCCAAGAGGAGCCCAGACCCCGCCCCTCCGCCCCGCAGAACTTCGGGAAATGTAGTCCGGTCACAGCGCCCCGGGATAGGGAAACCCGAAATGCTGGTCTTAAAACACCCCCTGGGCCCGGGCGCGGTGGCTCGCGCCTGTAATCCGAGCACTTTGGGAGGCAGAGGCGAGAGGATTGTTGGCGCTCAGGAGTGCGAGACCTCCTTTCCACAATAGATTAAAAAATTACCCAGGCGTGGTGGCGCACATCTGTGATTCCAGCCACTTGGGAGGCTGAGGCCGAAGGATCGCTTGAGCCCAGCCGGTGGACGCCGCCGTGGCCGTGGGTGTGCCACTGAACCCTAGCCTGGGCGACAGAGTGAGACTCCTACTCAAAAACAAACAAACAAAATTCCCTTACACTGTAACCGGCACTCAGAACACTCAGACAAGAGCTTTTCTTTTCTTTCTTTCTTTTTGTCTTCCTTTCTCTCTCTCTCTCTCTCTCCCTCTCTCCCTCCCTCGCGCTCTCTCTCTCTCTCTCTCTCTCGCTCTC
>NW_007059670.1:10557-20073 GCF_000164805.1 Carlito syrichta
AAAAAAAAAAAAAAAAAAAAAAAAAAAAAAAAAATTCATATAAAATATCAGTATGCATAGAAAATGGTAAAAAAAAATTTCTCAAAATTTGAGTGTCTGACTGTAGACTGAATTACAATATAAAATGTATTCTTTTACCTGAAAAAGTTTTGCTAAACGCTAGTCCCAACCAACTTAGTTTCTTCTAAAAGAGCAAAAAAAAAGACAACTTTTTATTTGGAAATAACTTCAAACTTATAAATAGCCTGCACAAGTATAAACACTATAGTACATACATATAAATACTTTTTCTCCAGATTTATTTATTGTTAACCATTTACCCCATTGCTTTGGCTTTCTTATTCTATCCAGATCTCCACCCACTCACCCACCCATATATCCAACCATCTATCCATGCATGCGTCCCTCCATCCATCCCTCCACCCCTCCATCCATCCACATCCACTCACACATCCATCTACCCAACTACCCACCCATCCATCCGTCCACCCATCCATCCATCCATCCACCCACCCATCTATCCATCCACTCATCTATTCATCCACATCCACTCACCCATCCATCCATCCACCCACCCATCCATCCATCCATCCATCCACCCTCCCATCCATTCATCCACCCATCTATCTATCCACATCCACTCACCCCTCCATCCACCCATCCATCCATCCTAGCCCAATCACCTGATAAACCAAAGTCAGGTGTGTTGACCCATTACAATAAGGGAGATCATATCCAAGAGGTAGAGCTGTGATTGAGTACAAGATTTGGAGGAGGAGAGAAATTTGGGCGAAATTTAAGTGAAATGATGTTTTGACAGGTTCGGAGCAAAGCAGGAATATGTGTAAGTGATCAACATCAGGTCAAAGTGGACCCAGCTTCTTGTTTCCTTGGCAACGACAATGTTAATATAAACACAGCATGTTGTGCCCAGAAACATTTATTTAAAGCTCTTCGCCAGGGCTGGAAATGGAGTCTTCTTATCTGTATCAAAGTGGCTGAGATCTTCCAGGCAAGAAAGATTAGGCTGCTTCATTCTTGAGGACATACTTTCAAATAGCAAAATTTCCAACAGTGTATGATTTCAGAGAACAAGTTTTATCAGTGGGTAAGAGGGTGGTAGCCACTCACAAAGGAGGTCACAAAGACACTTCACAGTTGTCTTTTCACCCAGCATCCCTGAATGAAATGCTTCCTGTTAACTTTACAGCTGGATGCTGGGCTCGGTGACTCAGCCTGTAATCCCGTGCCTTTGGGAGGCTGAGGTGAGTGGATTGCCTGAGCCCGCGGGTTCGAGACCCGCCTGGGCAACTTGGCGAGACTTCATCTCTACAATAAATCAAAATCTAGCTGGGCATGGTAGCGCGTGCCTGTAGTTCCAGCTACTTGGAAGGCTGAGGCGGAAGGATCGCCGGAGCCCAGCAGGTCGAGGCTGCGGTGGCCGGGAGCGGCCACTGCACTCCAGTCTGGGCGACAGAGTGAGACTCCAACTCAAAAAAAAACAAAAACAAACTTTACAGCTGGCTTTATCTGGGTCTTCAGATGATGCCAGGCAGATTTTTTTTCTTTTTTTTGAGTTACACACTATTGCCCAAACTGGAGTGCAGTGACACAATCATGGCTCACTGTGACCTTCTGGGCTCAGGTGACCCTTACACCTCAGCCTCCTGAGTAGCTGGGACTAAAGGTGCATGCCACCATGCCTGGCTAATGCTTTGATGGTTTGTAGAGACGAGTTCTTGCTATGTTACCCAGGCTGGTCTTGAACTGCTGGGCTCAAGCAATCCTCCCACCTCGGCCTCCCAGAGTGCTGGGACTTCTGGTTATGAGCCACTGCACCCGGCAGATTTGTGAAGTATTAACTACTTTTAGTTCATGGCCCTTTACCCCTAAATTCCTCTGGCTGTATTTCCTCAGAGAGATATTCTCTTACATAACCCCAGCCATCCAACCTCAGTAAATGTAACATTGATGCAATCCTTTATCTAATCTACCAGTGATATTTCAGTTTTGTCAGTTGACCTAATCATGTCCTCTGTAGCACTCACCTCCAATTCAGAATCCAGTTTGGGTTGGGCATTGCATTTAGTTGTCACGTCTCTTTAAATCTGGAAGATTCTCATATTTACAATATTGACATCTGGGAAGAACCGCCCCCACCCCCTTTTTTTTGAATCAGAGTCTCACTTTGTTGCCCTGGCTGGAGTGCAGTGGCACACTCACGGCCACCACGGTCTCGACCTGCTGGGCTCAGGGGATCCTTCCACCTCAGCTTTCCAAGTAGCTGGATCCACAGGTATGCGCCACCATGCCTGGCTAATTTTTTTATTTTTACTGTAGAGACAAGGCCTTGCCATGTTGCTCAGGCCGGTCTTGAACCCGTGAGTTCAGGCAGTCCTCTCACCTTCCCCTCCTAAAGTGCTGGGGTTACAGGTGTGAGCCACCGTGCCCGGCATTTGCTTGTTTTAATTTTGGGGGATTCCTGTGGGGAGATCTGAAAACTTCCCATCCCAATTTACCTTTCTACCTACTCTAAATACTCGGGTCTGACCCTGTGCAGGTTTGGTGAGTTCTGGCTCTTGGCAGCCTTACGGACAGGAAACCACAGCTGGGGTGAGGGGTGGGGACAGAGATGGCAGAAAGGCAGCATCAGCTCTGTCTTTAAAAACACCCTTTTTTGGACAACTGAGTACTTTTTTTTTTTTCTTTTTGAGCCTCTGTTGCCCAGGCTGGAGTGCGGTGACACGATCATGGCTTACTGCAGCCTTGACCTACTGGGCTGAGGCGATCCTTCTGCCTCAGCCTCCTGAGTAGCTGGGACCACAGGTGTACACCACCACACCTGGCTAATTTAAAAAAAAAATTTTCTTGTAGAGATGGGGTGTCGCTAGGTTGCCCAGGCTGGTCTGGAACCCTTGGACTCAGGCAATCCTATCACTTCCGCCTCCCAAAGTGCTGGGATTACAGGCATAAACCACTGTGCCTGGCCACAACTTGCTTTTTTTTTTGAATTGAAGTCTCACTCCATTGCCCAGGCTGGGGTGCAGTGGCATGTTCACAGCCAACCCAGCATCGACCTGCTGGGCTCCAGCTGTCCTGCCTCAGCCTTCCAAGTAGCTGGAACTACAGATGTGCGGTTATTATTATTATTATTTATTTAATTGTAGAGACAAGGTGTCACCAAGTTGCCCGGGCTGGTCTCAAACCCGCGGGCTCAGGCAATCCACTCACCTTGGCCTCCCACAGTGCTGGGATTACAGACTGAGCCACTGAGCCCAGCCACACAACTTGCTTTTTAATTTTATTTATTTATTTTGTTGAGTTGGAATCTCACTCTGTCACCCAGACTGGAGTGCAGTGGCACGCTCCCGGCCACCGCAGCCTCGACCTGCTGGGCTCCGGTGATACTTCTGCCTCAGCCTTCCAAGTAGCCAGAACTACAGGTATGCGCTACCATGCCCAGCTGATTTTTGACTTATTGTAAGGATGAGGTCTTACCAAGTTTCCCAGGCGGGTCTTGAACCTGCAGGCTCAGGCAATCCACTCGCCTTGGCCTCCCAAAGTGTTGGGATTACAGACTGAGCCACCCAGCCCAGTCATGCAACTTGCTTTATAAAGGCAAATTTATATTCCCAGGATTCGTTCATGTGAGTGCCTACAGTTATGGTTCATGCATTTTCACTGTGGAATGGTATGAAAATGATAAAAAAAAATTCTGGGGGAAATCAATGGCATGGATAGGGGAAGAAAGGCAGATGAACAAAACAAAAAGTTATTTTAATTTTTGAAAAAGTCACTAAGATAG
Organism: Carlito syrichta; assembly: GCF_000164805.1. Classification (NCBI taxonomy): domain Eukaryota; kingdom Metazoa; phylum Chordata; class Mammalia; order Primates; family Tarsiidae; genus Carlito; species Carlito syrichta. The sequence goes on from NW_007059670.1 coordinate 14,363, forward strand.
ACCAACTTCTGGCAAAACCAGTGAAGAACAAACAGAGAGAATGCAAATAAAATACAAACTGTAGAGTGGTGAATAATTATAGCCAAGACAGAGCTATAAAAAGTAATAAAACTATGTGATGGCTATGTGCTCACATTTCAAAAATATGGAATGAACTGGTTTAATTGCTTGAGAAATAGACAATGCAAAAATGACACAACACAAGGGAACTTGAATAAGACAGTCACTATTCAAATATTTGAAGTTATATTCAAAGATCTCCCCTCTCCCCCAAAAAAACCCCAGGCACAGATGGTTTTCTAGGCAAGTGACACCAAACGTTCAAGGAATTTTTAATTCCTATCTTATAGGAATTATTTCAGAAAATAGCTGGAAAATTATGTAATAGCTGCCTGATTCATTTTTAGAGGCTAATGCAATGTTGATTCCAAAACCACATGAGAACCATATGCAGGAAAAGTATAGGTTTCTTTTGCTGTAAATGAAGATGCAAAAACTCTAAATCAAATAATACCCTATGGAACCCAGTGTATCATCATTCTTCGTGATCAAGTGGGATTTATCCTCCAATGCAAAAATGGTTCCAAAAAAATTTTTTTAAAAATTATTTCCATTGAATTCACTGTATCAGTAGACCACGGAAGAAAATATAATGATTTCTACTGATGCGGAAAAATAATTTGATAAGGCTGTGCATCTATCTAAAATTAAAAATTAAAATCTGGCCAGGCGTGGTGGCTCACACCTATAATTCCAGCACTTTGGGAGGCCAAGGTGAGAGGATTGCCTGAGCCCACAAGTTCGAGACCAGCCTGGGCAACTTGGTGAGACCTTGTCTCTACAATAAATAAAAAAATGAGCCAGGCGTGGTGGCACATGCCTGTAGTCCTAGCTGCTTGGGAGACTGAGGCTGGAGGATCGCCTGAGCCCAGGAGACTGAAGCTGCAGTGAGCCATGATCATGTCGCTGCACTCCAGCCTGGGCCACAGAGTGAGATGTCAACTCAGTAAGTAAATAAATTAAAAAAAATACTGAACAAAGAAGGGGGAAAGAAAGACTTTCTTAACTTCATAAAGCTTCTAGCATACATTATAGAAATTTCGGGTGCTTTTCCTCTGAGATCCAGAAAAGACTAGAATGGCCTTGTCAGAGTTATTGCTCTATATAGGACTGTGTCGAAGCCCTGATGAATGTTTTATTTAAAAAGGAAAATAAATTAGAGATGTAACAATTAGAAGGAAATAGAGAAAGCTGTCATTATTTGGACATGATATAATTGTATATCCAGTAAAAGCAATAAATTAACAAACTATTAGAACAAATAATAAGAGATCTCAACAAGGTTTCCAGTTGTGAGATTAACCTGTAAAATCAGTCCCACTTCTCTATGCCAACAATAAACCAGCATAAAATATTGAAAATACCATAAACAATCCCAACAAAAGTTAGAAATCACCTAAGCAATTTTAGCCAGGAAGAAAACCTGTGTCTATGGAGAAAATTTAATCTCTAATAAAGAACTGTGGCCGGGCGCGGTGACTCAAGCCTGTCATCCCAGCACTTTGGGAGGTTGAAGTGAGAGGATTGCCTGAACCCAGGGGTTCGAGACCAGACTAGACAACTTGGTGAGACCTCGTCTCTACAATAAATCAAAAAATTAGCCAGGCATGATGGTGCATGCCTGTAGTTCCAGCTACTTGGAAGACTGAGGCGGAAGGGTCGCCTTAGCTCAGCAGTTCATGGCTGTGGTGACCGTGAACGTGCCACAGCACTCCAGCCTGGGCAACAGAGTGAGACTCCTACTCAAAAAAACAAAAACAAAAGCAAAAAAAACCCAAAGTGGCTGTAACATTTTACATTTCTGTCAGCAGAGTGTACAAGTTCCAATTTCTCCACATCTTTGCTAACACTGATAATCTGACTGTTTAATTCTAGCCATCCTAGTGGGTGTGAAGTGGTTTCCCACTGTGATTTTTACTTGCATTTCTGTAATGACTAATCATGTTAACATTTTCATGTGTTTTTGGCTATCTAATGTATCTTTTTGGGGAAATGTCTATTTAGATCATTTGCCCATTTTAAAATTGAGCTATTTGTCTTTTTATTATTGAGTTGTAAAAGTTCTTTATATGTTCTACTTTTTTAGTTGTTGTTTTCAGGGTTTCTTATTTTATTTTATTTTATTTTATTTTATTTTATTTTATTTTATTTTATTTTATTTGAGTTGGAGTCTCACTATGTCGCCCAGGCTGGAGTCCAGGGGCATGCTCACGGCCACCGCACCCTTGACCTGCTGAGCTCAGGCGATCCTTCCGCCTCAACCTTCCAAGTAGCTGGAACTACAGTAGCACGCCACCACACCTGGCTATTTTTTTATTTATTGTTGAGACGAGGTTTTGCCAAGTTGCCCAGGCTGTTCTCAAACTTCTGGGCTCAGACAATTCTCTCCCCTCCACCTCCCAAAGTGCTAGGATTACAGGCATGAGCCATCGCACATGCCTGGCCTCTCTCTATATTTTAATTTATCAAAATCAGTTTCAGATTTATACTGGCTTAATTTTAGTGAGATATAGAATAGTTCTTCCTAGGTAGCTTTCTTCCATTTCCCCTCTTATTGTGGTATTACTGTGATATATATTAATATTACAAACTCAGCAACACATTGTTATAATTATTGCTTTATGACCGGGCTTAGTGGCTCAGCCTGTAATCCCAGCCCTTTGGAGGCCGAGGTGAGTGGATCACTTGAGCCTATGGGTTCGAGAACAGCCTGGGCGACTTGATGAGACCTGGTCTCTACAACAAATCCAAAATTAGCTGGGCATGGTAGTGTGCTCCTGTAGTTCCAGCTACTTGGAAGGTTGAGGCGGAAGGATCACTGGAGCCCAGCAGGTCAAGGCTGCAGTGGCTGGGAGCGTGCCACTGTACTCCAGTCTCGGAGAGGAGTGAGGTTCCAACTCAAAACAAACAAACAAACAAACAAACAAAATAATCATTGCTTTACCATCTGTAGTCATTTCCTTAACCCAATACAGCATTACTCCTACCTCTGTGCTGTTATTGAAAAACATATTATAAGTACATTACATTTTTACGTGTTATAGGCCCAACAACAAATTATATACATATCATTTTATACAATTGCTTTATTTATTTGTTCATTTGCTTATTTATTTATTTATTTATTTACAGTCAGAGTCTTACTCTGTCGCCTGGGTTGCAGTGTAGTGGCACACTCACGGCCACCTGCTGGGCTCAGGCAATCCTTCCACCTTAGCCTTCCAAGTAGCTGGAACCACAGGAATGCACCACCATGCCCAGCTAATTTTTTTTTTTATTATTTATTGTGGAGATAAGGTTTCATCATGTTACCCAGGCTGGTCTTGAACCCCTGGGCTCCTGCAATCCTCTCAACTTGGCCTCCCAAAGTGCTGAGATTATGGGCCTGAGCCACTGTGCCTGGCCTACAATTGCTTTTAAAATCAGTTAAGAAAATTATGTACTTGGTGGCTCAACCTGTAATCCCAGCACTTTGGGAGGCCAAGACAAGTGGATTGCCTGAGCGTGTGGATGTGAGACCTGCCTGGGCAACTTGGCGAGACCTCATCTCTACAATGAATACAAAAATTAGTTGGGCATGGTAACATGCACCTGTAGTTATGACTACTTGGGAGGCTGAGGTGGAAGGATCACTGGAGCCCAGCAGGTCGAGGTTGTGGTGGGCGTGACATGCCACTGCATTCCAGCCTGGGTGACAGAATGAGACTTCAACTCCAAAAAAAGAAAATTATGTCTTTTAGCTGTCTTTTATAGTTATATCATTAGCTTTATTAGTACTCTTTTTTATGTGGATTTGCATTTCTGTCTGGGTTTACAAGTTTTCAGCCTGAAGAACTCCCTTTAGTATTTCTTGGAAGATGAATCTGTTGGCAACAAAGTATCTGTTTGTGTCTGTCTAGTAACATTTTTTAGTTCACTTTCATTTTTGAAAAACAGCTTTCCTGGGTATAGCATTCTTGGTTTGCAATTGTCTTCTTTCAGCACTTTGAAAATATTATCCCTCTACCTTCTGGCCACCATAGTATCTATTGAGAAGTCAACTGTTAGTCTTATCCGTTTTCCCCTGTATATGAAGACATCTTTCTATTTCTGCTTTCAAGATTTTCTTCTTGTCTTTGAGTTTTGGCATTTTTACTGCGATGTGTCTGGCTGGGGACCTGTTTACATGTGTCTAACTTTGAATTCATTAAGTTTCCTGGATGTGTATGTTAGCATATAAATTGGGGAAGTTTTCAGACGTTCATTATTCAAATTGATTAATTTTTTCCATCTGTTTGTCTATTCTCTCCTTCTGGTAATCATGCATATGTTGGCTCCCGGCCACTGCAGCCTCTACCTGCTGGGCTCCGGCAATCCTTCCGCCTCAGTCTTCCAAGTAGCTGGAACTACAGGCGCGCTACCACACCCAGCTAATTCTTGATTTATTGTAGAGATGAGGTCTCGCCAAGTTGCCCAGGCAGGTCTCGAACCCCTGGGCTCAGGAAGATTCCAACTTAAAAAAAAAGGTTAGAAGGAAACAAGAGACTTGTTTCTTTCTTTCTTTTTTTTTTTTTGAGTCGGAGTCTCACTCTGTCGCCCAGACTGGAGTGCAGTGGCCGCTTCTGGCCACCGCAGCCTCCACTTGCTGGGCTCCGGTGATCCTTCCGCCTCAGCCTTCCAAGTAGCTGGAACTACAGGCGAGCGCTACCACGCCCGGCCAGTTTTTGACTTATTGTAGAGATGAGGTCTCGCCAAGTTGCCCAGGTGGGTCTCAAACCCGTGGGCTCAGGCAATCCACTCACCTCATCCTCCCAGAGCGCGGGATTACAAGCTGAGCCACCGAGCCTGACTTGTTTCTTTTTTTTTTCTTTTTTCCTTTTTACTTGTAGTAACAGCAGCAATGGCTCCAGCTCAGAGACAGTGAACATCATCAACAATTTAAGTGTGGGATTATGGGCTCCTGCCCATTGCCACGAGGGACAATGATGGCTCCCTGGTCTCTGAATAATTTCCCCTTCTCCTTTAATTCCTTCAGTCCTCTGAAAGATCTTGTGGCCATTTCCCTGCATTTGATCCATCTCTGCTCAAAAGCATTTAGTGTTTCAGTTCCCGACCTAGGCACAGCAGTGCTGATTTTTTTTTTTATATTAGAAAACATAGTTTATCTAAAAGTAAATTAGAGAGAGAAAAGGTTCACCTCCCTAAACTGAGGAGGAGGCCAAAACAAGGAAGCACTGTGACAGCCATAGCTCAAAGAGCACACGGCCACACCATAGTCTAGTCAGCAGTGCTGATTATTATCTTCCTACAGTGTTTTGGTCTGACAGGCATAAGCACTATGTTATTGTGACTTCAATTCACATTCCCCAATTATCAGTCAGTTTGAGATCCTTAAGTTTGTAAGACTTTTCCATGTACTCTTGTGTGAACGGTCTAAATACGCATTTTGCTCAGTTTCCAAGGGATTCAAGAATTTATTGAATCAACAAACATGGATTGAAGACCTACTATGTGCCAGGCACTGTGCTGAGTGGGGGGGAAACAGGGTAAATACACACACACACACCCAGGCCCTGCCTACAAGAAACTCTGAGAGTTTAAAGAAACAGACAATAGCCGGGCTCAGTGGCTCAGCCTGTAATCCCGCGCCTTTGGGAGGCTAAGGTGAGTGG
>NW_007059670.1:20176-26348 GCF_000164805.1 Carlito syrichta
GGGAGACAGAGTGAGATTCCAAGTAAAAAAAAAAAAAAAAAAAAAAGAAACAGACATTAAATAAACCCTCTCTCACAAACAAATATATTTGTTTGCTAATGGGGTTAAGTGTCCTGGGCAGAAGGTACCCAGTCTGATGAGAGTTGCAATAAAATAAATGATGTCAGGGTCAGAGTTTTGCTGAGAAAGTGATACTTGAGGTGAGATTTGAAGGTTCATGGGGGTTAAGTAGGCAAAGTGGGAGGGAATAGTGTTTGAGATAGAGGGAATGGCATATGCAAAGGCCCTGAGGATAGTATCTGCTTTTATATAAAAGTGTTGGTAATGACAGAGCCTTTTGTCTCTCTTATTTTATTTTTATTTTTTTTTAATTCAGGTTCTCACTCTATTGCCCAGGCTGAAGTGTGGTGGCACAATCACGGCTCACCACAGCCTCCACTTCCTGGGCTTAGGTGAACCTCCTGCCTCAGCCTCCTGAGTAGCTGGGACATCAGGCTTGTACCACCACACATGAAATTTTTTTTTTTGTTTGTAAAGACAAGGTCTCGCTATATTGCGCCAGCTGGTCTAGAACAACTGGGCTCAAGTGATCCTCCCACCTTGCCCTCCCAAAGTGCTGGGATGACAGGTGTGAGCCAGTGTGCTTGGCCTGCAAGGATCGATAATAAGAGTGATGCCGGCTTGAGGTTGGACGGGCAGTTGCTGGACAGAGGTCCTTGTAGAAGTGTTTTTGAGTGTAAGATTGTGATGGCTTTTGTGAAAGGTTGTAGTTTTTGTAGAGTGTTTTTTTTTTTTTTTTTGAGTTGGAGTCTCACTCCATCACTAAGGCTGGGGTGCAGTGGCACGCTCCCGGCCACCGCAGCCTCGAACTGGTGGGCTTAGGCGATCCTTCCGCCTCAGCCTTCCACGTAGTTGGAACTACCGGTGCCTGCTATCACGCTCAGCTAATTTTTTGATTTACTGTAGAGATGAGGAATCGCCAATTTGCCCAGGCTGGTCTTGAACCCGTGGGATCAGGCAATCCCCTTACCTCGGCCTCCCAAAGTGCTGGAATTACAGGCTTGAGTCACCGTGCCCGGCCTGTAGAGTTTTTTGGTGGTGGTTTCTGTTATCAGGTGAGTATGAGAACCATCTCTTCCTGGTTCTTTTTATCAGAGTTTTAAAAAGATGGGTGGTACTTTTGATTTTGGACAACTTATACAATAGATAGTGTGGCAAATAACACCTTTGGGGATAAAACTTTTGTCCATTTTTGGATTATTTATTTGGTCTGAATTCCCACATGTAGTTCCCCAAAATGAAAAGATCTTGTCTTTGTTATCCAGAAGGACCTGACAGTCGGACAACAGAGCAGAAGAGATTCTGCCCCAGCTGACCCCTCAGGCTCTGGGACTTCTGGTTAAATTGTTTCCTGAAGCTGGGTGTGGTGGCTCATGCCTGTAATCTCAGCAATTTGGGAGGTGGAGGTGAGAGGATTGCCTGAGCCTAGGGGTTCAAGACCAGACTGGATAACTTGGCAAGACCTCGTCTCTACAATAAACTAAAAAATTAGATGGGTGTGGTAGTGTATGCCTGTAGTTCCGGCTACTCAGAAGGCTGAGGCGGAAGGATCACCTGAGCCCAGCAGGTCGAGGCTGCAGTGGCCATGAGTATGCCACTGCACTCCAGCCTGGGCAATGGAGTGAGGCTCCAACTCCAAAAAGAAAAATGTTTCCTGGAAGCCAGGTGCAGTAGGTCACAAGTCACACCTGTAATCTTAGCACTTTGGGAGGCCGAGGCGGGAGAATTGCTTGAGGCCAGAAGTTCAGGACCAGTCTGGGAAGCAAAGCATGACACGATCTGTACAAAAAAATATTTAAAAATTTAAGCCAGGCACTGTGGCTCAAGCCTGTAATCCCAGCACTTTGGGAGGCAAAGACGAGAAGATTGCCTGAGCCCAGGGGTTTGAGACCAGCTTGAGCAACATAGTAAGATCTCATCTCTACAATAAAGTTAAAAATTAGACAGGTGTGGGGATGTGCACCTGTCGTCCCAGCTACTCAGGAGGCTGAGGTGGATCACCTGAGCCCGGGAGGTCGAGGTTGTGGTGAGCCAAGATTACACCACTGCTCTCCAGCCTGGGCGACAGAGAGAGACCCAATCCCTAAAGCAAAATAAAAATAAAAAATCAATCTATTGTTTCCCGCCGACTGGCTGACTGGGTTTAATTCCATTGGGGTGATGGCCATCTCCCTGGAGTGACAGCCCTCACTCTATTACCTGCCTGTGGATGGCTCCCACGTCTTCGGCCCCCTCACCCCATGGCTCCCTCCCTCTCTCCTCATATTTACATGATGAGATTATTGACGCTATTTCTGTCCCAGGGAACTCGGGTTTTTTCCAGGTCTATTTCTTGCCTTATAATTTTAGTGAGTTGTGTTTTATACACAGAGCTTTCAACGTGAAGGTTGTCAGATCCGTATCCTTAATACGAGAAGAGAGAAGAAAATTACTTGGCATTTTTTAAATTGAGGCCTAATTTGCATCAGCACAATTCCCCAATTCTGGGTGCGGCCCTGAGACTCTGGCGAATGCGCTGTCGTGTGACCGTCCCCCCACCAGGACACAGACCAGGTCCTCCATCCCCAGTTCCCCACGCCCCTTTCTGTCCTCAGGGTTTAAAGCTTCAGGAACCACAGGAACAGACACGGTCCAGAAACAAATCTCTCCTCCTATGTTTGTGCATATTGACCCTAAATTTGTTCTATTCTTTTTTTCTTGAATGAAACCAATAATCCAGGTAGAAGGAAAAAAAAAAATAACCAAACTAAAATTGGAAGTCAGAAAGTCCCCTGCTAGGCTTTTTTTTCTCTCAGATAATGAAAGTTAAACAATTTTATCTTTCCTTTGAGTTTCTTTTTTTTTGCTTGCTTGTCTTTTGTTTTTTTCTTTTTTTGAGTGGAATCTCACTCTGTTGCCCAGTCTGGAGGGCAGTGGCATGCTCACGGCCACTTCAGCCTCAACCTCTTGGGCTCAGGTGATCCTCCCGCCTCAGCCTCCTGCATAGCTGGGATTGTAGGTGCACACTACCATGCCCGGCTAATTCTTTGGAATTTTTTTTTTTTTGAGTCAGAGTCTTACTCTGTTGCCCAGGTTGGAGTGCAGTGGCACACTCACGGCCACTGCAGCCTTCACCTACTGGGCTCTGTCCATCCTTCCGCCTCAGCCTTCCAAGTAACTGGAACTACAGCCATGCGCCACCACGCCCGGCTAACTTTTTGATTTACTGTAGAGATGAGGTCTCTCCAAGTTGTCCAGGCTGGTCTTGAACCCCTGGACTCAGGCAGTCCTCTCATCTTTGCCTCCCAAAGTGCTGGGATTACAGGCATGACCCCTTGCCTTCCATATCCTGCTTCTTATCAACACCATCCCCCTGTTTTACCTCCAGCTGATGATTCTTGCATGAATCTATCATCACCCGATGGATGACAAGTGGTGATTTTCTAATTCCTCTTCTCCCCCTATTTATTTGAATGAACTCAAGGATTTTTATTTTCTTCAAGGAGTTATAATCCATTACCATCATTTTTTATCTTTATGTCAAATTGTCCCAGATTTGGCCAGCGGGTCCCTTCAGGCTGACTCCTGTGTCTTTTCGAGCTGTCCATGTTTTGAGCAGTTTCCTATTTTCTGGTCCAAAAAGCGATTTCAGCTTCAACTGGTATGTTCCCAGCCCTATCCCGGGATTCAGCCAATTTTTCCCTGGATTCTCTTGGTGGAAAATGGTCGTATTTATTTATTTACTTTTTGAGTTGGAGTCTCATTCTGTCGCCCAGGCATACTCACGGCCACAGCAGCCTCAACCTCCTGGGCTCCAGCGATCTTCCTCAGCCTTCCAAGTAGCTGGAACCACAGGTGTGCGCCACCACACCCGACTAATTTTTGTTTAATTTATTGTAGAGACACTGTCTCTCCATGTTGCCCAGGCTTGTCTCGAACCCCTGGGCTCAGACAATCTCCTCACCTTCGCCCCCCAAAGTGCTGGGATTATGGGCGTGAGCCATTGCACCTGGCCTGAAAATGGTCTTAGAAACCAAGATCCAAGCCAGGTGCAGTGGCTCAAACCTGTAGTCCCAGCACTTTGAGAGGCTGAGGCCAGAGGATCACTTGAGTTCAGGCGTTCAAGACCAGCCCGGGCAACATAGCAAGACCTCCATCTCTACAAAAAAATTTAAAAACTAGCCAGGTCTGGCGGCAGGGGCCTGCAGTCCCAGTTACAGGAAGCTGAGGCAGAAGGATCACCGGAGCGCAGGAAGCTGACACTGCTGTGAGCCATGATCCTTCCTGCCAAAGCACCCCAGCCTGGGCAACAGAGTGAGAACCCGACTCTGAAAAGAATTATTTGGGTGGCTTATCTGCCTCCCAGTACCACTGCACCGCAAGCAGGACAGAAATTTTCAATGCACAACAGTTTGTAGAGCGCTGGTGCTCTTGGGTTCCCAGAAATTTAATTCTAGTGCACAGACATGCACGCACACACAATCACTTGCTACTCAGGGCACCCAGTATAGAGCTGGGACTCCCAGGTACAGGTAGGGTGCGCGAGTTGCATTTCTTTTTTTTTTTTGAGTTGGAGTCTCACTCTGTTGCCCAGACTGGAGTGCAGTGGCCGCTCCCGGCCACCGCAGCCTCGACCTGCTGGACTCCGGCGATCCTTCCGCCTCAGCCTTCCGAGTAGCCGGAATTACAGGCATGCGCTACCACGTCCGGCTGATTTTTTGATTTATTGTAGAGATGAGGTCTCGCTGCCCAGGCAGGTCTCGAACCCGCAGGCTCAGGCAAGCCACTCACCTCAGCCTCCCAAAGGCGCAGGATTACAGGCTGAGCCACCGAGCCCGGCTATGAGTTGCATTTCTTAGGCAGCTCGGGAAAAGGGTGCTGGCAGCAGAGGAAAGTGAACGGCAACACGGATCGTTTGTGGCGGTCAGGTGACTTTTCAGAGCGGCTCCTCCCCACTGAGGACTGTGTGGTCACTGGCTTCAGACTTGATGGGCGATTCTCCACCCACAGGGAAGTAGGGGAGGGCTGGGAGGGGCCGCTGTAGCTTCCTGTGCCCTGCCCCCCGCACCCCAGTGGTAGGGTGAAATCTGTTCTGAGACTGGCCAACCTGCCCTTCTAGAAGAATATCAAGGCTGGGCACAGTGACTCATGGCTGTAATGCTAGCACTTTAGGAGACTGAGGCGGGAGGAGGATTGTTTGAGCCTGGGAGTTCGAGAGCAGACTGGGCAACTTGGCGAGATCCCTCTGTCTCTAAAAAATAAAATAAAATAAAATTTACAGCTAATCTCTCACAGGTTCTGAGGGTCAGAACAAAAATTATTTTAAAACAACAGCAACAACAAATAGCTGGGCGTGGTGGCGTGTGTCTGTAGTTTCAGCTACTTGGAAGGCTGCGGTGGAAGGATTGCCTGAGCCCAGCAGGTTGAGGCTGCCGTGGCCGTGAGTGTGCCACTGCACTCCAGCCTAGGCAACAAGAGTGAGACTTCAACTCAAAAAAGAAAGAAAGAAAGAAAGAAATCCGGGCCCGGTGTCTCAGGCCTGTAATTCCAGCACTTTGGGAGGCCAAGGCTAGAAGATTGCCTGAGACCAGGGGTTTGAGACCAACCTGGGCAATTTGGCGAGACCTTGTCTCCACAATAAATTTAAAAATCAGCTGGGTGTGGTGATGTGCATCTGTAGTTCCAGCTACTTGGAAGGCTGAGGTGAAAGGATTGCCTGAGCACAGCAGGTCAAGGATGCCGTGGCCATGAGCATGCCACTGCACTCCAGCTTGGGCGACAAGAGTGAGAATCCAACTCAAAAAAAAAAAAAGAAAGAAAAAAGAGAGTCTAGCTATGCTTCCCAGACTGGTCTCAAACTCCTGGGCTCAAGTGATCCTCCTGCCTTGGCCTCCCAAGGTACTGAAATTACAGGCGTGAGCCACTGCGCATTACCAGATTAAGTTAGATTAAGCAAATGAAAGATGCAGGTACTCAGCCCCATGGGCCATGCTGCAAGGGCTCCATAGCCACATGTGGGCAGCCGCCACCATATTGGACAGTAGAGACAGAACATTTCCACCATTCTAGAAAATTCTAACTGGGCTCGGTGGCTCAGCCTGTAATCCCGCGCCTTTGGGAGGCTGAGGTGAGT
>NW_007059670.1:26368-31007 GCF_000164805.1 Carlito syrichta
GAGGCATTCATATTTATATCTTGCAGTAAATGGAAAGGAAGATCAGTATAAATACTTATCCTTTCTCCCCAGAAAGAGACCATCACTTCTCAAAGTACAGCCCACTAGAAACAGATATTGATTAACTTAAATGCTGACATATTTTTCAAATATCCATGAGAGTAAACTTTCATTGCAAAAACAATTTTTGTCATTACCATTCCAAGTCAAGGATATTCACTTGTGATATTGACATGCAAATAAGAATTATAAGATTAAAATATGACACCTCTTTAATAGATGTCTCTTGTAGTTCCAAATTTACTTATTTTCATATGTTTCCATGAATAAAATAATAGTAGAAACCGTTGTCTAAAACTAATGTTTGTCAACAACATTAATGTTTTCAGTTGGCATTCTAATTAAGGTTGCTTGCAGGTTATTTTGCCAAAAACAATATACCTTTTGTATTGAATCTTACCATGATATAAATTATGCATGGGTTAGAAATATCTTTAGATGGGTTCGAGACCCACCTGGGCAACTTCGCGAGACCTCATCTCTACAATAAATCAAAAACTTAGCCAGGCATGGTAGCACACGCCTGTAGTTCCAGTTACTTGGAAGGCTGAGGCAGAAGGATCGCTGGAGCCCAGTAGGTCAAGGCTGTGGTGACTGGGAGTGCCACTGCACTCAATCTGGGTGACAGAGTGAGACTCCAACTCAAAAAAAAAAAAAAAGAAAGAAAATTCTGTTGGACAGCACTGAGTTCTAGATAATGGACTTTTTATTTTATTTTATTATTTTTGTTTATTTGTTTTTTGAGTCGAAGTCTCCCTCCGTCACCCAGGCTGGAGTGCAGTGGCACACTCACAGCTACCGCGACCTCGACCTCTGGGCTCGGGTGATCCCCCCACCTCAGCCTCCCAAGTAGCTGAAACCACAGGCGTGTGCCACCATGCCCAGTTAATTTTTTGATTTATTGTAGAGACGAGGTCTCGCCAAGTTGTCCAGGCTGATCTCGAGCCCTGGGCTCAGGCAATCCTCTTGTCTCAACCTCCCAAAGTGCTGGGATTACAGGTGTAAGCCACCACGCCTGGCAATGAACCGGTTTAAATAACAGACAAAGAAATAAACAAACAGAAACCCAAAACTCTAATGTCACACCCACACCCTGTCAAGGGCTAATGCTTCACCCATTTCCTGTTTAGAACCAAAAAAGTGTGTGTTCATTATTTTACGTAAACATGCTCTTTGTGGCTGAAGCCAATTGACTGGTTTTCAATGTGAAAATAAAATAGGAAAACGGTTCTTGGAGTTATTTCTAAACCAAATGTGTCTCTAATCCTAACAAGAATTGCAAAAAAAGAAAAAATAGAATTACTCTATTTTGTAAATGGAAATACCACTCCTAAAAACAGAATGCTATAAATAGAGTGATGTCATTTATTTATTTATTTTGAGTTGGAGTCTCACTCTGTCGCCCAGACTGGAGTGCAGTGGCCGCTTCCGGCCACCGCAGCCTCAACCTGCTGGCCTCTGGCGATCCTTCCACCTCAGCCTTCCATGTACCTGGAACTACAGGCGCACTACCACACCCGGTTGATTTTTGATTTATTGTAGAGATGAAGTCTCGCCAAGTTGCCCAGGTGGGTCTCGAACCCGCGGGCTCAGGCAATCCACTCACCTCAGATGTCATTTATTTTCAAAGACTATCGATAGCCTGAGAGATGCAAAAATAATATAGTAAAAGACAGACTATTTTGTGGCAAACTTTGGGAGTAAGTTTAGGACTATAATCTATGGGTTATTTCAGGGTGAACACTGTGGCCCCAAGTACCATTGGCACATATTCTTGGGGCAAATGGGAAAAAAGTTAAGTAAAGTTAAACATTACTCTCTCTTTAAGCGGGGACAGGCTGGGCACAATGACTCACACCTGTCATCCCAGCACTTTGGGAGGCAGAGGCGAGAGGATTGCCTGAGCTCAGGGGTTCAAGACCAGTCTGGGCAACTTGGTGATGAAAGGACAGACCGAGAGCTAAAACCACTTTTTATCTTGTTCCTAAGCCTTAATACAATGATGAGAAAGTAGAAGCTAGGTTTTGGAGAAATGCATACTTTAGTAAAATTAACCTCGCTGACTTTGTCTTTTCAGAAACAAACTTCTTGGTGCCAAGTATCAGAGGTATCTCATAGCAACAATCAAGCTTGCCTACAGTAAAGGGAATGTACAAGGCCTAAGACACCATGCATTGGGCAGAGATTGTAGAAGTCAGGAAACTTGTAATTACAAAAGTTATGCAGATCGCAGGATTTGTGACCCCTCAGAGGGGGAGCAGGTAGGGATTCGATCTTCCAGTAGATTGGGTGCTATCTACAGGGAAGTCAAGGATCCCCCAAAGCCACCCACTGGGAATGCATGGGAGACAGGGGGAGGTGCACCCTCCATTAGCTCTAAGGAATGTCATTCAGGAAGGTGCAGGAGCACTAAAATCCTTGTCACGCCCTTCTCTAGGGGACTATGATAGTATGGACAGACAATAATGGGTCTCTGTGTCACAGGGTCTTCAAGACATTCGGCAGGTGGTCACGGCAGTCACATCTACCTGACTGCAACATCTCCAAGGGAACGAATTTAAGCCAGGACTCGGGGAGAATACAGGGCCACACTCATCTGGAGTATAGGCCCACCGGGGTCGCACTCATCTAGAGTGTAAGCCTGCCAGGGCCACACTCACCTAGAGTGTAGGCCTGCTTCCTGTCTGTGGGGAGTGAACTTTTCTTCAGTAAATCTTTTCTTCTCTCACCTCTTTGTGTGTTGCAATTCTTTGCATTACTCGGATCTCTGGGTTGCCAGCGCACACCTCCATCCAGCGCATGGGCTCCAGTAGTGCTGCGCCTCTCTCTCCATCCATCCATCCACCCTCACCCTATCCATGCCCTGACAGGTGAGATCTTGCCTCTACAATAAATGTTTTTTAAAAATTAGCTGGGCAAGGTGGTGCATGCCTACAGTTCCATCTACTTGGAAGGCTGAGGTGGAAGGATCACCTGAGCCCAGCAGGTTGAGGCTGCAGTGGCCATGAGTGTGCCACTGCACTCCAGCTTGGGCAGTGGAGTGAGACTCCAATTTTTTAAAAATAGGGGGGAGAAACAGAAGCACAGTTCTTCAAAGGCTGGGGGTGGGGGTGGGCACAGGTTGCTGTGTGTGTGACTGAGATAAATGTGGCAGGTGGGGATACGTGGTGTAATGGGAAACATGGGTTTGGTCTCCATTCCCTTACTGGCTGCTGTGGTCTTGATGCCAGGTGTGGTGTGGTGTGTTGCTCCATGGGTCCTTTGACTTCACCACAGAAAAGAATATTAGACCGAGTCCCAAATATAGTTTAGGATAGAATTTATTAGAGAGAACGAGATTGCTCAAGAGTGAGCATGGGACCCTTAAGAGTGGGCTCGAGCTTGCCCTTGATGAGAAGCTTGATAGACTTTTGGAACCATGATCTGAGATGCATGGGCCGCAGGTGTCTGGTCACAAGATCTGATGACCATCTGTCCACCCTCTAAGGTCACAAGGACCTTCTCAATAATGAAAGTTATGGTCTATCGGGATTTGGGCTTTCCTTAGAACATCATGTCTGTGTTTTGGGTAACTCCCTATTGTTTCTGTGATTTCTTGCACTGGTAGAACCACATTCTAGCCCAAAGGGTAGTTGGGTCTGGCATGCCTGGTCGGTTGAGTGAAGGTTGTGTACCCATAAGAAAGATGCCTGAATGCTTACCCTATTTTAATTTAAACTGCCTAGGAGAAATTTATCTATGTCTCACCTGCACTAGCTTGCCTCAGTCTGAGTGTTTGTGTCCCCCAAATTCAGATGTTGAAATTTAACTCCCAATGCAATTTTATTCAGAGGTAGGGTCTTTGGGAGGCTCCGCCCTCCTGAATGGGACCACTGCACTCATAAAAGAAGCTCAAGGGACACAAGTGAGGACACATACAAGAAACCATCTGTGAGAAACAAGCCTGAATCAGACACCGCATCTACCAGTGCCTTGACCTTGTAATTCCCAGCCTCCAGAACTGTGAGCAATAAACTTCTGTTGTTTCCGAGCCACCATGTCTATGGTGTTCTTTCACAGTAGCCCAAATGGGCTAACACTCATGCTTCTGAGGCAGGGTAGCTAGCATAGATTGGACATATATAGATAAATTTCCCATAGGTGGGTTTTAGGAAGCATTTAGATATTTGTAAAATTACATTTTACTGCAGGTCAAACTGGTACCCCATGCCCTTGGCAAATCAAAAGAAAACTCCAGAGGCAAGGACAGCCCAACCTATCAACTCATAGTTTAGCATAATAATCTCTCAGAATCTTTCAGTTTCCCTGACCAAAGGCAGAAGGCCAAAGACCACCCCTTAAGTGACCAAGGTCTTGAAAAAAAATTTTTTTTAGTTGGAGTCTCACTCTGTTCCCCAGGCTGGAGTGCAGTGGCATGCTCACAGTCACCGCAGCCTTGACCTGCTGGGTTCAGGAGATCCTTCTGCCTCAGTCTTCCAAGTAGCTGGAACCACAGGCGCATACCACCACATTTGACTAATTTTTTTTTTTTGAGTTGGAGTCACACTCTGTCACCCAGACTGGAGTGCAGTGGCCGCTC
>NW_007059670.1:31191-38307 GCF_000164805.1 Carlito syrichta
CCAATCCTCTTGCCTCCACCTCCCAAAGTGCTGGGATTACAGGCATGAGCCACTGTGCCCAGCCAGCCATGGAAATGATAATAAGACCACCTTTTAGCTAAGGAACTTGTGGACTGGAAACGTCTGCCAGGTCTCCTGCAAAAAACAAAATGGTCAGGAAAAGACCCCTTTCCTTGTTGCCTCCAATCAGGACCTCAGAGAGCCAGGGTTATTTGGATTCCATCTATTAGCATATCAATAAATAGGTAGCTAGATCTAGTTTGGAATTGAGAGCAAAAGCATGATTTTTCTCAGCCTGTAATCCCAGCACTTTGGGAGGCCGAGGTGAGTGGATTGCCTGAGCCTGTGGGTTCGAGGCCCACCTGGACAACTTGGTGAAACCTCGTCTCTACAATAAACCAAAAACTAGCAGGGCGTGGTAGCACGTGCCTGTAGGTCCAGCTACTTGGAAGGCTGAGGCAGAAGGATCTCTGGATCCCAGCAAGTTGAGGCTGCTGTGGCCAGGAGGGTACCACTGTACTCCAGTCTGGGCGACAGAGTGAGACTCCAACTTTAAAAAAAAAAAAAAAAGAAAGAAAAACTTTCCAGCCAGGCACAGTGACTTACGCCTGTAATCCTGGCACTTCGGGAGGCCAACGTGAGAGGTTTGTGTGAGTCCAGGGGTTCGAGACCAGCCTGGACAACATGTTGAAATCTCATCTCTACAATAAACTCGAACCCGCGGGCTCAGGCAATCCACTCACCTCAGCCTCCCAAAGCGCTGGGAGTGCAGGCTGAACCCCCGAGCCCAGCTCCAAGTCTTTCTCTGCTTCCCCACAAGCCCCAGAGGTACCTGCGGTTGTCCCAGGGCTGGGAGGAGGAAGGAAAGGGGGTCTGACTGCTTCATGGCTGCAGAGTTTCTGCCTGGGGAGATGAAAAAGTTTTAAAATAGACCGTGGCGGTGGTTACGCAACATTAGGGATGTAATTAATGCCGCTGAGTTATGCATCTGAAGAGGGTTCAATGGAAATTTTATGTCACACATAGATTAACATATTTTTTAAAAAAATGAATAATGTAATATAGTGAAACCCATTGAATGTTAGACTTTACATAGGAGGATTGTATGGTATGTAAATTATATCTTATTCCAAGCTGATTCTTTTTTTAAAATTCAGTTTCTCACACACATGTGGCCTGTGGCTACCATCTAGACAGTACAGAGCTGGGTGGCCTATCTTTGTGCCAGGTACTGACTAGCTGTGTGACTATGGGTGATCAGCCTAATCTCTCTGAGTGCTGTAATGGAGAAATAACCATAGCTCCCACCTGGTTAGTTGTCATGAGGTTTAAATGAGATCATCCGTGTAAAATTCTCAGAATATCCTGCAGAGAGAGAGCATGCCTGTCTGTGACCATGGTGATCATTGCTCCATTGAGGAAGTATCACCAAGGGAGGCCAGGCACGGTGCTCACACCTGTAATCCCAAGGCAGGAGGATCGCATGAGGCCAGGAGTTTGAGATCAGCCTAGGCAACAGAGTGAGACCCCATCTCTATAAAAAAAAATTTAAAAATTACCCAGGCATGGTGGTGTGTGCCTGTAGTCCCAACTACTTAGGAGGCTGAGGTGGGAGGATCGTCTGAGGCCAGGAGGTCAAGATTGTGGTGAGCCATGATTGTGCCACTGCACTCCAGCCTGGGCAACAAAGTGAGAACCATAATCAAAACAAACAAACAAACAAACACCCTCAAAGGAAAGATATGAAATTGTTAACAATTCTCAATATTAGAGAGTAAAAAGAGCCTGGCAGGGAACTTTCTGACTTCCAATTGTAGTTTAGTTATGGGTTGTTGCTTTTTCTACCTGAATTATTGGTTTTATTCAAGAGAAAAGAAAAAAAGAATTTGGGATCTATAGGTACAAACATAGAACAACCAGCCAGGAGGAAAGACTTGCTTCCGTGCCATGTCCCTTCCTGCAGTTCCCAGTGCTTTAAACCCTGAGGCCTTAAACTGGGAGTGGTAGCGTGCACCTGTAGTTCCATCTACTTGGAAGGCTGAGACAGAAGGGTCTCCTGAGCCCAGCAGCTCGAGGCTGCAGTGGCCGGGAGCGTGCCCCTGCACTCCAGCCTGGGTGACAGACAGAGTGAGACTCCAACTAAAAAAAAAAAAATCCCCGAGACCAAATGGGGCGTGGAGAACTTGGGGTGAAGGACCTAGTCTGTGTCCTGGTGGGGGGACGGTCACAAGACGTGTACATTCGCCAGAGTCTCAGAGCCGCACCCAGAATGAGGGAATTGTGCTGATGCAAATTAGGCCTCAATTTAAAAAATGCCAAGTAATTTTCTTCTCTCTTCTCGTATTAAGGATACGGATCTGACAACCTTCACGTTGAAAGCTCTGTGTATAAAACACAACTCACTAAAATTATAAGGCAAGAAATAGACCTGGAAAAAACCCGAGTTCCCTGGGACAGAAATAGCGTCAATAATCTCATCATGTAAATCATGAGGAGAGAGGGAGGGAGCCGTGGGGTGATGGGGCCAAAGACGTGGGAGCCATCCACAGGCAGGTAATAGAGTGAGGGCGGTCACTCCAGGGAGATGGCCACCACCCCAGTGGAATCCAACTCAGTCAGCCAGTCGGCGGGAAACAATAGATTGATTTTTTATTTTTATTTTGCTTTAGAGATTGGGTCTCTCTCTGTCGCCCAGGCTGGAGAGCAGTGGTGCAATCTTGGCTCACCACAGCCTCGACCTCCCGGGCTCAGGTGATCCTCCCACCTCAGCCTCCTGAGAAGCTGGGACGACAGGTGCACGCCCCCACACCTGGCTGATTTTTACATTTATTGGTCTCGAACCCCTGGGCTCAGGCAATCCTTTCACCTCTGCCTCCCAAAGTGCTGGGATTATAGGCTTGAGCCATAGTGCCAGCTCTACCTCTTTAAAATTTTTTTGTAGAGACTCTCCTGACCTCAAGCGATCCTCCTGCCTCAACCTCCCAAAGTGCTGGGATTACAGGTATGACCCACTGCGTCTAGCCTCTAGGAAACAATTTAACCAGAAGTCCCGGAGCCGGTGGGGGAGGCTGGGAGAGAATCTCTCTGGCTCTGCTGTTCCTTTGTCACTTGCTTCTGGGTGACAAAGCCAAGATCTTTTCATTTTGGGGAACTACATGTGGAATTCAGACCAAATAAATAATCCTAAAATGGACAAAAGCTTTATCCCCAAAGGCGTTACTTATAGCACTATCTATAATAGCAAAACACTTGGGAGAAAAGAAGAAAACAAAACTTAAATTTGTGCCAAGAATGAATTGAGTAAATGCCAAAAACGCTTCACGGGTACTATGATTTAAAAAGGCTGAAGAGTCACATACATGG
This sequence comes from Carlito syrichta, assembly GCF_000164805.1. Classification (NCBI taxonomy): domain Eukaryota; kingdom Metazoa; phylum Chordata; class Mammalia; order Primates; family Tarsiidae; genus Carlito; species Carlito syrichta. Next base: position 34,555 of record NW_007059670.1, read on the forward strand.
CCGGGCACGGTGGCTCACGCCCGTAATCCCAGCACTTTGGGAGGCAGAGGCAAGAGGATTGCCTGAGCTCGCAGGTTTGAGACCAGCCTGGACAACATGATGAGACTTTGTCTCTCTAAAATAAAAATAAAAAGAGCTGGGCTCGTTGGCTCAGCCTGTAATCCTGCGCCTTTGGGAGGCTGAAGTGAGTGAATTGCCTGAGCCCATGGGTTCGAGACCCGCCTGGGCAGCGAGACCTCATCTCTACAATAAATCAAAAAATCAGCCGGGCGTGGTAGCGCATGCCTGTAATTCTGGCTACTTGGAAGGCTGAGGTGGAAGGATTGCCGGAGCCCAGCAGGTCGAGGCTACAGTGGCCAGGAGCGGCCACTGCACTCCAGTCTGGGCGACAGAGTGAGACTCCAACTTTTTTTAAATAAATAAATAAAAATAAAAAATAAAAATAAAAAGAAAGCCGGGCTCGGTGGCCCAGCCTGTAATCCCGCACATTGGGAGGCTGAGGTGAGTGGATTGCCTGAGCCCGCGGGTTCGAGACCCGCTGGGGTAACCTGGCGAGACCTCATCTCTACAATAAACCAAAATTTAGCAGTGTGGTAGCATGCACCTGTAGTTCCAGCTACTTGGAAGGCTGAGCGGAATGATCGCCAGAGCCCAGCAGGTCGAGGCTGTGGTGGCCGGGAGCGGCCACTGCACTCCAGTCTGGGCGACGGAGTGAGACTCCAAATCAAAAAACAAAAAAACAAAACAAAACAAACAAACAAACAAAATATATAAATAAATAAATAAAAATAAATAAATAAGGCTGAATAGGCCGGCTGTGGTGGCTCATATCTGTCATCCCAGCACTTTGGGAGGCCTAGGCAGGAGGACTGCTTGAGCCCAGGAGTTCGAGACCAGCCTAGGCAACATAGCCAGACCTCATCTGCAGAAAAATATTTTTAAAAAACCAGACGTGATGGCATCCACCTGTAGTCCCAGTTACATGGGAGGCTGAGGTGGGAGGATTCTCTGAGCCCAGGAGGTCAAGCCTGCGGTGAGCCATGATCATGCCACTGCACTCCAGCCTGGATGACATAGTGAGACCCCCATCAAAAAATAAATACATAAGCCAGGTGTGGTGGCTCACACCTGTAATCTCAGCACTTAGGAAGGCGGAGGTGAGAGGCTTGCCTAAACTCAGGTTTTTGAGATCAGCCTAGGCAACTTGGCAAGATCTTGTCTCTACAATAAATCAAAAAATACATAAATAAATATAAAAATTCCTAGTGATCAATCAATATCAGGTTGCATTTTATAGGCGGTGTCTTTCTTTCTTTTTTTTTTGAATAGGAGTCCCACTCTGTCGCCTAGGCTGGAGTGCAGTGACACACTCACGGCCACCCCAGTGTCGACCTGCTGGGCTCTGGCGATCCTTCCGCCTCAGGCTTCCAAGTAACTGGAGCTACAGGTGCGCGCTACCACGCCTGGGTAATTTGTTATTTATTGTAGAGATGAGGTCTCGCCAAGTTGCCCAGGTTGGTCTTGAACCTGTGGGCTTAGACAATTCACTCCCCTCAGCCTCCCAAAGTACTGAGATTACAGGCTGAGCCACTGAGCCCGGCCTGGTGCCTTTTCTTTCTTGCGACATCTATAAAGGTAGAAGGTTTTGGAGTCTGTGAAATGCAGCAGCATCCCAGGACAGCTAGTCATGCAGCCACATGAAAATCTTTTAACGTTATGTATTTTTTAGCGTTTATTTTCCTCGTGACCCCATGCGAGTTCCATTTTTGAAGTTCACCATCACACCTTATTCATGACACTGCTTTTTTGGCAGCACATATGTTGGCCAGGAGCTGTTTTCCATGATGAAGCCCAAGGAGAGCAAAATTCAAACAAACATTTCTGACAAGCACCTTGAGAATGCACCAAGAATTGAGTCCGCTTCCATCCAGCCACTGATAGATGAAATTTACTAAAACGAGGTCAAATTTCCCACTAGCTTTATATTGTTTTCAGTTTTCTAAACTTTTTGGTAAAAATTATAAAAAAAAAAAAAAAAGAAGTTTCTTTGGGCTTTTTTGAGTAGGAGTCTCTGTCATCCAGGCTGGAGTGCAGTGGCACGCCCACGGCTACCACAGCCTCAACGAGTAGCCGGAACTACAGGCACACACTACAACACTCGTCTAATTTTTTAATTTATTGTAGAGATGAGGTCTCGCCACATTTCCTAGGCTGGTCTTGAACTCGTGGGCTCAGACAATTCTCTTGCCTCTGCCTCTCACAGTGCTGGGATTACAGGCGTGAGCCACCATGCCCAGTCTATTATTATTATTATTATTTTTTGAGTTGGAGTGTCACTCTGTCGCCCAGACTGGAGTGCAGTGGCCGCTCCCAGCCACGACAGCCTCTACCTGCTGGGCTTCGGCGATCCTTCCGCCTCAGCCTTCCGAGTAGCCGGAATTACAGGCATGCGCTACCACGCCTGGCTGATTTTATTTTATTTTATTTTTATTTTTATCTTTTTTTTTGAGTCTGAGTCTCACTCTGTTGCCCAGGCAGGAGTGCAGTGGCAGGAGTGCCTTGACCTGCTGGACTCCGGCGATCCTTCCGCCTCAGCGTTCCAAGTAGGTGGAACTACAGGCGTGCGCTACCATGCCTGGGTAATTTTTGATTTATTGTAGAGATGAGGTCTCGCCAAGTTCCCTGGGTGGGTCTTGAACCCGTGGGCTCAGGCAATCCACTCACCTCGGCCTTCCCAAAGTGCTGGGATTACAGGCTGAGCCACCGAGCCCAGCAACGCCTGCCTCATTTTTCAACATTTTTTGTAGAGACAAGTTTTTGTTAAGATGCCCAGGCTGGTCTCGAACCCCTGGGCTCACGTGATCCTCCCACCTCAGCCTCCCAAAGTGCTGGAATTATAGACATGAGCCACAGCACTTAGACCCAGGCACTGTTTTAAGCCCTTTATAGGTCTTAACTGATTTCCCTGCCACAGGAAGGACAGAGGAGGAGAATTGGAATGGGGTTGCAGAAGGATCTCTCTGGAAGTCCCCTTCCCTGCAGCCCCAAGCTCCTACCCCCCAGGGCCTATCGGGACCCACATCTGTGACACTGCTCACAGGCAGATAGGGACTCTTGCTCAAGACTCTTTCCTAGACCTTATCGGCTGCAAAACTCACGGGCAGCTTCCTGTCATCCGCCAGCGACCCTGACCTGAGTTGGATGCTGGCAGCTGCCTGGGACAGACAGTGGAGGCAGACACAGCACCTCGCCTGGTCACTTGCCTTTGGACACAGCACATGGTGACAGGGGCTTGGGACCTGCTGGGAGGGAGCTCAGAGGATGGGGCCTTGGGAGCAGGGAGAGTGGAGGTGCGGCCAGGGTGCTCAAAAGGAGGTGGCGTCCGAGCATGGTGGCTCACACCTGTCATCCCAGCATTTTGAGAGGCCAAGGTGGGAGGCTTTTTTGAGCCCAGGAATCTGAGACCAGCCTGGGCAACTTAGTGAGACCTCATCTTTACAAAAATAAATAAATAAAAATACAAAAATTAGCCAGGCGTGGTGGTGGGCACCTGGAGTCCCAGCTACTCATGAGACGGAGGCGGGAAGATCGCCTGAGCCCAGGAGGTCGAGGCCGCGCTGGCTGTGATCATGGCCCTGCACTCCAGCCTGGGCAACAGAGTGAGATCCCGACTCAAAAAAAAAAAAAAAGAGAGAGAGACAGATGGCCAAAGAGGAAAAGAGGCGAACAGTCCTGGGCCACCTCTTCCAAGTG
>NW_007059671.1:0-6279 GCF_000164805.1 Carlito syrichta
TGGGCAGGAAGTGGCTTCCTCCGGCCGTGAGGTCACCGCCCTCGGGGACGCTGGGGCCTGGGCAGCGCCACAGCTCTGTCTCACGGGAGGTCCTGTCTGTCCACCCTTGTCTCCCTCCAGCCGTCCCCAGGAAGAGCTCTCCCAAGGCTCTGGGAGGGAGAGGGGACAGTGCTGATGTCAGCTGGTTTTAGGGGGGCATGGGCACCCCCAGTGAGCACTGAGTCTGACTCGGTCAGGACTGGAGGGATGGCTTTAGTTCGAGTCTCCCCTTGGCGTGACTTCAGCCGTTCGGTGGACGGTACTCACGGTCATTTAGCTGATGCCGTATCAGCCGCTGTGTGTTTTGAGAGCTTCATGTGTGTGACCTCGTTCAACTCTTGCAGTAGCCCTGGGTGTGGGTACTGTAAGCCTGTGGGATAGCCGGGGAAAGGAAGGCACAGAGAGGTTAAGCGGCTTCCCCAAGGTCACACAACCTGGAGGAGGCAGAGGATTTGAACCCATCTCTGACACCGAAGCCCACCCTGTCACTGCTGGACTGAGCACAGCTGGGCTTGTCTGGGGGGACGCTGTGCTCCCTGCCCCTTCTGTTTAATGACATCTGTCACATCTGGTGGCTGCTCTCTCTTTCTTGAAGCAGGTAGGCCACAGCCCGTCGCAGGACCTGGCTTGTTAGAGGAGGGGGTGGGCACGGGCTGAAGCAGGGGCCCCCGTGACTTTAGAGAGCGTTCAAGAGAGGCCAGTGGCCTGTCCATTCAGCCTGAGATGTTTGTTGAGTGCTTCCTACGTTCCAGGCACGGTTTGGGCTCGGGACATGGTGGGACCAGGGTGACATGGCCTGCCCTGTGGGGCTGGCATTGCAGCGAGGCATGCCCCTCGTCCAGGGCAGGGCTCTTGTCCTTGGCGCTGCTGATGCTCAGGCTGGACCGTTCCTTGCGGTGGCGGGGCCCGTCCTGTGCATTGTAGGGTGTGGAGCTGCATCCTGGCCCTCTCTGGCACGTGCCCCACTCCCGTCATGGTCACCAAAACGGTCCCCGGGAGCCAAATCGCCCCAGTGAGACCCCCTGGGTTAGGCGACCCACGGACCCCAGACCTCTCGTCCTGTGACCCTCTGCCCTGCTGAGGCTCCAGGAGGCTGCCCGTGTGGCAATCCACACTGAGGGGCAAGGAGAGAGGAGGGGCGTCCTGGGAGCTGGGTCCCCTGGTCTGCACCGTCGGCTCCACTGGGAGCTGATTTTGGCGTCTGGTACGGGCAGGATGCAGGCTTGAATTTTTCCACCAGTGACGAGCATGGGGGTCTCCGTCTTGGCACCGCTGACATTCGGAGCGGCATCGTCCTTGGGGTGGAGCCGTCCCGGGCACCACAGGGTGCTGAGCTGGTCCCTGGCCTCCGCTCACTCCGTGCTGTGAGCACCCCCAGTCGGGACCCCGCAGGTTCCCCGGACACCACCCAGGGTCCCTGGTTGGAACTGCTCTCCGGGGAGGGCGGCACTGGGGTCATTCCGGGCCAGTGCTCTCTCCTGGGCGTGGCGACTGGGTGACAAGGCAGCAGCTCCGGAGGGGACACTCAGGAAAGCTCTCTGAAGAGGCGCTCCCGGCCCCAAAAGACCAGAAGCAGCGGCTGGCACGGAGAGCGGGGAAGGGGCGGCCCAGGCAGAGGGAGCAGCCGGTGCCACAGCTGGGGCGGGGGACGGGCTGCTGTGGCCCGAGGTCACAGTCCAGGGTGGGGGAGGAGGCGAGTCCCTAGGGCCAGGACGCGGCCGCTATGGGAGCTGGAGGTGGCTGTGTCTCCTGACATGTCCCGGGGGGTGTCCTGGAGTCCTGTGATGCTCCCGGTGAGCCACTGCGGCCCTGGCACTGCTGGGGCGTTGTGGCAGGGCCCGAGCATCTGCTGCCTGCCACCCTGGGCTTCAGGGTCCCTGAGCCCCGGAGGCCGCCTGGAGGGGGTGGGGCAGGTGTGCCTGCGGGGGTGCAGCCCGGGGTCTCCTGTCGCCCGCAGGCCCCGCCCTCCCGAGGCCGCCGGCAGTTGATGCGGAAGGTGAAGAAACTGCGCCTGGACAAGGGGCACACGGGCGCGTGGCGGAGGTAAGGGGGTGGGACGCTGGCGGGGGCCCAGGAGACGCCTCCTGCCCCCGGGCCCACATGTCTCCGGGCCTTGGCTCTGGCTCTGCAGCGTGTGCGGGGCGTCTCCCGGTGCTGGGGACGTTGGGGTCGCACTGTTCCCTGGGACGGCTGCCCTGGACACCACGGGTGCCGTGCGTGTCCCCGGCATCCCCCCACCCCGTGCCAAGAGCACCCCCCATCGTGACACCCACACGTGTCCCCAGACACCGCCCAGCGTCCCTGTGGGCAGAACGGCCGGGGTGAGAGCCGCTGGCCTGGCTGTGAGGAGGTGGGCGTGGGTGCCCAGCACACGTGGGCTCGCGCCCCTCCTTGCGGGTGCCTCTGGCGAGCCAGCCTACTCTGGAGCCCGCTTTCCGGGCCCCGAGACGAGGATGATCCCAGAGCTCACCTCCTGCCACCGCCACCGCCACCGCAGTGTGGATTAAACATGATTAGACGTGCACAACCCCGGGCGGTCGGTGAATGCCATGGCTCAGCCTGACACGAGATGAGGAGGCTGGAGGATGCCTCGGCCGCGATCCTCCGCGGTCCTGGTTTTCCGACGTCCTCGGGAACGAACCGGAGCGCTGGGCTGGGGATACAAGGGCGGTGTCAGGCGCCCGGATTTCTCCAGACGTGGGTTCGAAACACGGGTGTCTGGAGTCAGTGACGGGCGGCACTGGCCTCCCTCCCTGACCTGCACGCACGAGGTCCCGCCTGTCTACAGGCCAGGTGTGCCCTGTGTGAAGCCAGGTCGGAAAGCCGGGGCCAGGTGACCCTGGGAGGCACTGGCAGGATGAAAGGTGACCACTGGTCCCCAGCAGCCCCGAATCGGGGGACTCTTGCCTGAAGTCCATCTTGAGGCGTTTTCGCCTCTGGAGCCTGGGTGGGACGTGGCCCTCCCCACCCGCCCCTCTGTCTGCCAAGTGCCCCTCCTCTGCCTTGTCCCTTCGTGGGTGGCCTGAGCTCAGAGCCACAGCCTGTGCTGAGTCTAGTGCCCTCCTGGCTCCCAGGTACTTCCCTCCTCCCTGACCCCGCACCTAGAGGCAGCAGCTCAGGCAGGGATCAACAGCTTTGGAGCTGGGCACGCCTATAATACCGGCTACTGTGAAGGCCAGGCAGTTGGACTCCGTTGAGGTCAAAACCAGCCTGGGCTGCCTAGTGAGATCCTCCATCTCTAAAAACAACAACAAAAAATCAAATGTAAAAGAGTTCACAGCACTCCCACCCAGCCTTGACAGTGGCTGCGCCAGGAGGTCTGGAGACACCTGCCAGTGGTGTCACGGGCCTCGAAGGCGCCCTGCCGATTGGCAGGAGGGACGTGTAGGTGGGCTGGGCTGAGTGCTGAGTGGCCTGCAGCCGCATTCACCTCCCAGCTGTGTCAACGGTCAGCTTGCAGACGGCCGCCAGGCTGGCCTGGGTGAAGAAAGTCCCGGCTTGGCTCGCTTGTTCACCGGGCCCCTCTATAGCCTGTCAGGCGGGGCTCTGCCCTGCGTGGGAAAGTGGCCAGTGGGCGCCGGGCTCCAGCACCCAGCCTCGGCCTGCCTGGAAGCTCGAGCTCAGGATTCTGGCCACATCCAGGAGGCTCCGGCAGCATCCCGATGTCTGATCTCATGTCCCAGCTCCTGGAGCGCGTCTTCGCTTTCTGGGCTGTCTGCGGCGACCGCGGGATCTGTGGGGGTCAGAGGCAAGATAAGTTAGATTGTTTGCTATGGAAATAAGCCACATGGTTGTGCAGGTGCCTCCAGCGCATGGCCCCTCAGTGGGCTCTGGAGGTCACTTATTTCCTGTGGTGAGCAGAGCCTGAATGGGGGCCACACAGTTGTGGAGGTGCTGCCTGAGCTGGGCTGAGGGTCTCCTGGGCTCAGTTTTCTGGGCTCGTGGCCAGCAGTGCCGGGGCCATGTGGGTTCTTGAGCGCAGCAGGTCCTGGTCCTGGCACCTGCCTGCTGCCGCCCATGGCTCCTGGCCATCCTGCCGGGAGCCTGTGGCTCTGTGGTGGGCCAGACTGTCCTGCGCCGGGGCCTGTGGCCAGCTGCCCATGGCCTCTGGGCTTGACTTGTTTGACCCGAGGGCCCAGCAGGCACGGATGGCCTCCGGTCCTCAGAACCACGCTAACCTCGCTCCTTCGGGCTGGAGGGTGGGCAGTGGCACCTGGGCCCTGGGCCCTAAGCCCCGACGGGCTTGAGCAGGATGGAGTGGGAAGCCCCTCTCTGTGCCAGGTAGCGTTGGGGGTCGGCCCACAGTGGACTTGCTGGTAAGCCCCCAGGGACCCTCCCCCTGGGGCCTTGTATGTCCCTAGGCTGGGGAAGCCCCACCCTTCTGTCTGTCGGGGGCCTTCAGGTGGGCCTTGGGCCCTCGGGGCCCTGCGGGGACTTCTGTGATTACTGGGCGGGTGGCACCTGTCTCTGTGGGAGGCTGCGGTGGGGGCGGGGCCCGGGCTGCCTGCATGGAGCCCCGTTTTCGCATTCCTCTGCTCTGACTGGGAGCAAGCCCCGCTGTCCCCCCAGCCTCGGCTTCTCACCTGGGCTGCGACGGGCCCGACGTGCTGGGTGGCCTTGTCAGGGCCTCGCTTTTCAAGGCGCCAGTGACGTGCCGGTGTCTCCTCCCCTTGCCCCTTGAAGCGGGCCGGGGTCCCTTCTCTGACAGTGTCCCTCTGGGGATCTCTCGCTGGCAAAGAGCCGAGCCTTCTGGGGACAAGGGCCCACCCTGCCCTTCCCTTCGCTTTCTCCGTCCTGCGGGTGTGACAGCAGCCTCAGTTTCCCCTTCGCACACGTGCGCCGGCTTCCTCGAGCAGCATCGCTTGTCCAGGAAGACCCAGGCGGGCGCGTTTGGCAAGGCCTCCCCCCCTTGAGCATGGAGGCAGGGGAGGCTGGCCGCGGTTCCCTCCTCCCAGACCACTGGCTCTTCCAGAACTGGGTCACTGCAGCCATGTTTAGCTTTCTTTAAAACAAATATTTGCCCGGCCAGTCCGGTCCGGCCAAGAAGCGTGCAGAGCAGGGCGTGGGGGAGCAGGGCTGGGGCCGTGACAGAGCGCCAGGCCTCGCGGGCCCAGGGCGTCCTGAGTGGGTGGGCAAGTGGGAAGGTCTGGGGGAGGCTGAGCGCACTTACCCTCTCACCGGGATCTCTGACATCCCTGGAAGCGTGTTCCGGTTCCTCCTGTGCTTCCAGTGAGGCGCGAGGGTCTCCCCCGCCGGACCCGGCTGGCGGCACAGGCAGCCAGCTTGGCTTTTCATTCCTTCCTCCTGGGCCTGTGTCCCGACCGAATTTGCCTCAGCAGGCTTGGCAGGAGATGCTTGTTGCACAGCGTTCCGTGAAACACCTCCTGGGTGCCAGGTGCCACCCAGGTCTCTAGGGACACAGCTGTGAACGGGACAGATGCGGGGAGACAGGCGTTCTGTGATTAGTCCTTGTGAGGAGGTTGAGGGAGGGGGCAGCCCGGTGGCACATGAAAGATGACCAGAGAGACTAGCCTCAGCATAGATGCTTGTGGAAAGTTTCTGAGAACCTGCCAAATATTTTGACAGAGATTTGATGAGAAGTTAGTCAAGCAAAGAGGAACAAGTGCTCCAGGGACAGCATGTGCAAGGGCCCTGGGGTGGGAAGGAGTCTGGCCTGTTAGAGCAGAGAGGAAAATGGTTCAGCAGAGCACGGTACAAAGGTGGATGGGAGTCAAGGGTTTGGTGGAGTCTGACGGTAGCCTTGAAAGTTGAGGGGAAGACTGGTTTTTGTCCTAGGGGCTGTAGAAAACCGGGAAGGGTTTTAAGTGATGGGATCAGACTTGGAAGCAGGTGTGGGGAGATGGTTACATTCATTCCGCAGAACCTGGCTGCGGTGGTTTGTGTCTGAAATCCCAGCATTTGGGGAGGCTGATGTAGAAGGAGCACTTGAAACCACGAGTTCGATACCAGCCTGGGCAATACAGTGAGACCCGATATCTTGAAAACAATTTTTTAGCCGGACTCAGTGGCTCAGCCTGTAATCCCGCGCCTTTGGGAGGCTGAGATGAGTGGATTGCCTGAGCCCGCGGGTTTGAGACCCGCCTGGGCAGCGAGACCTCATCTCTACAATAAATCAAAAAATCAGCCGGGCGTGGTAGCGCATGCCTGTAATTCTGGCTACTCGGAAGGCTGAGGCGGAAGGATCGCCGGAGCCCAGCAGGTCGAGGCTGCGATGGCCGA
>NW_007059671.1:6299-12063 GCF_000164805.1 Carlito syrichta
GCCACTGCACTCCAGTCTGGGTGACAGAGTGAGATTCCAACTCAAAAAAAACCCAAAAAAATTTTTTTTCAACAGCGTAGCTGAGAAGTGACAGTGGCTCTGACCTTAGAGGCCTGAGGGGCTGTAGGGAGGGGCCCAGCTGGAAGAATCCGTGGCCTCTTGCGGCGGGTGGCGGGGCAGGCAGCTTGCAGGCGAGACCAGCCTCCCCCCTCACCGCCTCCACCCTCCGCAGCTTCACACTGAATTCCGAGGGGGCTGAGAGGATGGCCAGCGCAGGGGCCCCGACGACTGAGCGGGGCGACGCAGCCGCCGTGGAGGACGCAGGCGGCCACTTCCAGGTGCAGAAGCACTCGTGGGAGGGCCTGCGAAGCATCATCCACGCCAGCCGCAAGTACTCGGGCCTCATCGTCAACAAGGCGCCCCACGACTTCCAGTTCGTGCAGAAGACGGATGAGACTGGGCCGCACTCGCACCGCCTCTACTACCTGGGTAAGCCAGAGCAGGTCCCTGGGGTCTGTGGGGCCTGGGAGTCGGTGCTGCACCTGGCCAGGCCGTGCTGCCCACAGATGGCCCCTGGCTGTGGGGATGGGCCCTGTGGGTTGGAGGGGAGGGGAGGCCCCAGGGGAGCCGAGCAGAGGGCGGCCTGTTCCCGCGCGGCCGGGGCGCCAAGGTTCAGGCTGGTCGAGTGGCTCTGAGCCCGGAGATTGTTTCCAGGCCGAGTCAGCGGGGCCCACCGCCTGAGTCACTTCCCCGCCACCTGGGCCAGGCCAGGCGGGGCACATGACACACAGAATTGGACCTCCGATCCCAGTGGGAGTCATGGGTAAGTCCAGTAGGAGCTCGCCGCGGAGCTGTGTGTGCAGAATCCCGAGGCTGGAGGAGGGCTGCCTCGATTGCGTAACCGTGTCTGCCGTGGGCCAGGGCGGTGGAAGTAAGGGAGCGACTTGCCAACTTGCCTCCCGCTCCTCTCTGATCCCTGGATGAGTGCTTGCTCCTCTGGGCGTGTACTGGCGAGCGTTGCTTTGCAGCGTCTGCAGGGCTCGCGGATCGTGTCCCCTCCAGACCACGAGAGCGTCAGGGCGCGTTTAGGCCTCTTGTGCTCCCGCAGCCTCATGGCCAGGCCAGGCCTGCTGCCCGGCCGGTGGGCAACAAGCATGCATCGTGCGAGTGGACACTGCCCTGTGGCCCCAGAGGTCTTGTGGCGGGGGGGGCCGTGGAGGGGTCGCCAGGCCCACTCCTCTGAGAGTGTGTGATGCCTGGTTGGTGGCCACGGCTGGATTTCCAAGCTTGGCACGCTTGGCGCTTGATGCTCAGCTGGGTCGTTCTCCAGATAGGCGTTCTGGGACCCCAGGGGCTGAGCAGAGTTCCCGACCTCCAGCCCCTCTGTGCCAGAAGCACCACAGTCGTGCCAACACACATGTCCCCAGATGTCATCCTGTGTCCCCTGGGCAGAATCACCCCCAGCTGAGAACCGCTGCCCCGGGGTAGGGTAGTCCCAGGGTTACTCCCCAGGCCGGGCTGCCCATCCAGATGGCTTCCTTTGTCCTCACTCTCAGGGACAGTGCCTGGTGTGCATATGCCCTCAGTCACTATTTGAATGAATGAATGAATGCCACCTCTGCCTGAGGCTGACCGTGTATAATGGCAGAGACTGGGGCACCGGATGGCTGTCCCCTTCCCATAGCCGACGCCACCCTCTTCAGAGATGGGCTTACGTGGACAGACTTATGTGGCGATGGCTTGGCACAGCGTTTAGAGAGGGAACATTCCAGAGCAGGCCGGCAGATGACAGCTGCCTTAGAAGTCGGGTTTCCCTGGCCCTGTCCATCCAGGCGTCTTTGGTAGCATTGCTGCGACGGAGGTCACAGGCCCACAAGGCCGAAAGGTCTCCCCTCTGTGCCTTCACGGAAGATGTTTGCTGACTCCAGGCTAGGAGGAACCGGCTGGGGATGCCTCGCGTCTCGTTTCCCATGTGGCATGGCGGGCCTGGCCTCTCTTCCCGTGGTCCTGTGGCCTCCTGAGCCCTACACGCCATGGCAGTCTTGGGCCTGTACCCGTGCTGGCCTTGCCGTCCTGGTCAAGGTGCTGACAGGGTTTCCTGTGGCTACTGTGACAAGTGACTATGACTTAGTGGCCTAAAGCGACAGATGTGGTCTCTCTCAGTTGTGGAGGCCAGAAGCCCGGAGTCAGTTTCCCTGGGCTGAAGCCAAAGTGCCAGCAGCCACACTCCCTCCGGAGGCCTAGGGAGAGCCGTCCCTTGCCCATCGTTCCCTGGCCTGTGGCTCTGTGTCTCTGTGGTCACAGGGCCGCCTCCTCCACTTCTGTTTCCCTTGTCCCCCTGTGAGGACGCGTGATGACGTTCGAGCCGCCGGGTGGTCCTGGCTCGTGCCCCAGCTCAGGAGGCCTCATGTAACCCCAGCCACCCTGTCCCCCCTCTCACCATGGAAAGCAGCACTCACAAGGGTCCCCAGAGGCGGACCTCTCCATGGGGCTGCCGTGCAGCCTCCACAGAGGCGCCGAGAGGGACGGCCACCCTCCGAGCCCGCCGGAGCCACTGACTGCACCTGCAGGAAAGATGGATGTGTCTCGTGGAGCCCGAGGGTGGTGCCCACTGGGCCTCAGAAGGCAGCACCTGAGACACTGGAACCTTCCAGAACCCAGGCCTCTGCCTGTGTGTGCCCGTCCTCAGTCCCTCCCCCCACCCTTGCTGCAAAGGAGCTTTCTGTTCATGTCCAGAAGGATTGGAGTGACCTGACATGGATGAGATTGTTCGGATGCCTGTGGCTGGGGCGTGTGTCGGGGCTGGTCGGGCCGTCACCACACATAGGAAGCTTCGGAGGATCCATCCCAAGACCTGGCGGAGACCCCAGAGCATTCTGAGAGCAGTCCGGAAGCCGTGCTGTCCCTGTCAGGGTGACACCCTTCAGCTGGTCCAGGCTCTGGAACCCTCCAGGCACGAGGCAGCGCTGACCTCTAACGTCCGAGTTCCGCAGGCCTCCCCACGGTCCCTGGGATTTTGTGACCCATCTCGGTGCTAGCCCAGTGCCCAGGCTCACCCGGTGGACTCCAGGCTGAGGCCCAGACCGCTGTTCTCCATGTGACCTGCTCCCCTGGGAACCCCTGTATCCTCGGCAGGCACCCGGGGCCCATTGGTTGCTGGGGCCTTTCGGATTCTGGCAATGAACCCCACAGGAGCCGAGCAGAACCCTCAAGGAAGGTGCAGGTCTCAGATCTCAACCCCACCCACCACGCGGCTGGAGAGGCTGCGGTTCTGGCAGCTCTGGGACCCCCCAGAGGGAAAGCAAGGGTCCCTGTCTCCTTGTGTCCCTGGTTGGCCACGGAGGCTGTGGCACACGGTGGCTGGAAACAGTGTGTGGGCCTGGGTCACCTGCTGCATCTGTAGCTGGGGTTGGGAGTGACAGGTTGGCAGCAGGCACAGCTAAGAGAAGCAACAGGAGGGACAGGGCAGTGGGACCCGTGGCTGTCGGTCATCGCTGTCGCTGGTGCCAGCAGCGTCTCGTCCAAGGAATGTGCTTGGCCGGCTGCTCGAGTGACTGCTTGTTTGTCAGCGGGCCTCGAGGGCTGGGCCAGGGCTCGTCCGGACTTCTTGTTTGGAAGTCGGCTCTCCCAGAGTCCCCGTGGACGGGCTGGGCAGAGCACGGCCTGCCCGCTGGGACACAGCTGCCCGTGCTCCTAGCCTTCCCCGCCGTCCCAGGATGCCTTTGAAAAGGGAGCTGAGACTCACATTTCACAACTTCATTGTTGAAGGGCGCAGCTCGAGGGCTCTTGGTAGTACACTCACAGAGTTGTGCAACCATCCTCGCTGATTCCTTCCGGAACGTTCCACCACCCCAGAACGAACCCCGGTCCCCTCGCAGTCACTCCCCGCCCCTCCCCCAGCCCCTGGCAGCCATGAGTCCACTTCCTGTCCCTGCGGATTTGGCCTGCTCTGGACATTTCACATGAATGGAATCACGTCACATGACTCTCAGCCCTGCGTGCCTGGAGGAGGAAGCCCCACAGGTGGCCTGAGGGCGAGTTGGGCCTCAGCAGTCTCCGGGGTCCTTGGAGCTCGTGCTCTTTCTGGCGCCTGTGCTCCTCCCCAGCCCTGCACAATTTTTGCTGCTTGCATATCTTCATGTATCTATTTATTTACTTTGAGATGGAGCTTCGTTCTGTCACCCAGGCTGGAGTGGAGTGGCACACTCACAGTCACCCCAGCGTTGACCTGATGGGCTCTGGTGATCATTCCATCTCAGCCTTCCAAGTAGCCAGAACTGCAGGCCCACACTACCACGCCTGGCTAATTTTTAAATTTGTTAGAGAGATGAGGTCTCACCAAGTTGCCCGGGCTGGTCTCAAACCCGTGGGCTCAGGCATTCCACTTGCCTTGGCCTCCCAAAGTGCTGGGATTACAGGCTGAACCACCAAGCCCGGCCTGCTCACATATCTTAATTTTACGTTTCCCTTTATTTGTTTATTTTGAGGCAGTGTCTGGCTATGTCACCCAGGCTGGAATACATTGATGCGATCATAGTTCACTGTAACCTTGACCTCCTGGGCTCAAGTAACCCTCCCACCTCAGCCTCCTGAGTAGCTGGGACTACAGACATGTGTCATCACCTTGCCTGGCTCTTTTTTTTTCTTTTTTTTTGTAGAGAAGAGGTCTCACTTTGTTGCCCAGGCTGGTCTTGAACTCCAGGGCTCTAGTGATCCTCCCGTCTCAGCCTCCCAAGAATGCTGGGATTACAGGCAAGAGCCATGTGCCTGGCCTGCATTTCCACGTTAAAAGGAAGCCTGTTCGTCTGATACTTTTCTTTAAGTACACTCCTCTGTTATCACCGTACTTCGCAAGCACACTTTGTCATATGTGGAAAACCCCTGTCCCTTGCCGTCACCGAAGCTACTGCTTCGTCCTGCTGAACCTAAGGCTGGAGTCACCCAAAAACAGTGGCAGGGATTTCCCACAGGGAGTGCCCCGAACTGTCCTGAAGAGGGGCTGGACGGGATTCTAGGGGGAAACACCGATTGCGAGCACCATCGATCCGAGCACTTGCCAGAGAGCTTTCACGTCGAGGGGGACGGCAAAGAGGGGCTCTCTCCCCCGGGGTGTGCTCAGCCAGGAATGTGAAGTGGATGTGAACTGGGCTCAGGGTGGGCCGATGTCTTGCAGTGTTTGGGGCAACGACCTCAGTGCCTGTATCAGTGGCTGGAGGTATTCAGGGTGCCAGCTGGGGTTCAGGCCTGCCGGGGAGACCTATTCTCACTGGCCGCAGCGTGGCCCGGCCACTCTGACTTTCGGTCAGGGCACAGAAAGAAGGTGGCGGCCTGAGGGACCCAGCCACAGCCTGTGACAATAAATGTAAATGGCCTAGATATCAAACGCCAGCCCTGGGGGTGCTGAGCCTGTGGCCTTTTGAGTTGGAGTCTCACTCAGCTGTCTAGGCTGGAGTGCAGTGCCATAGTCAGTTCACTGCAGCCTTAGCCTCCTGGGCTCAGGCAGTCTTCCTGTCTCTGCCTCCTGAGTAGGTGGGAAGACAGGTGCATGCCACCACGGCCAGCTCAGTTTTTGATTTTTTGTAGAGATGAAGTTTCCCTGTGTTGCTCAAACTGGTCTCGACCTCCTAGGCTCAAGGGATTCCCCTCACCTCGGCCTCCCTAAGTGTGTTCTCTCTCTTTTTTTTTTTTTTGAGTTGGAGTCTCACTCTGTCACCCAGACTGGAGTGTAGTGGCCACTCGCGGCCCCCGCAGCCCCAACCCGCTG
>NW_007059671.1:12420-36724 GCF_000164805.1 Carlito syrichta
ATTGCCTGAGCCCATGGGTTCAAGAACAGCCTGGGCAACTTGGCAAGACCTCATCTCTATAATAAATCAAGAAAGAAAAAATAGCCGGTTGTGGTAGTGCACGCCTGTAGTTCTGGCTATTTGGAAGGCTGAGGTGGAAGGATCACCGGAGCCCAGCATGTCGTTGCTGGGATGGCTGTGAGCATGCCACTGCATCTAGCCTGGGCCACGGAGTGAGACTCCAACTCAAAAAAAAAAAAAAATGCCAGCAAGTTTGGGGAAGTCCTGAAAAGAGCACGGCCCCAACCAAGTTTCCTCCTGGAAAAGCTCAGATTGAAGGAGGGGCAGAGGTGCCCGCGCACCACCCTCTCTGTGGGTCTGCCGTGTCACACGCGTGGGCCACCGTGGGCCCTTCTGTGTGCTCTGTGCTCAGAGGAGCCCTGTCCTGGGCTCCCAGCCTTATTGCACAGAGAGGGGAAACCGAGACCTCCTGGTGACAGATTCTGCTTCTGCCATCCTTTCTATTAGTGACAGTTGCACTGTCGTTCATTAAGGCTAAAACACGACCAGGTGCCAGGTGCTCCGTCATTTTATCTGCCACTAAGAACACGACAGCAGCTCTGACAGTGAGACCCCCCAGCCCAGCCTCAGAGGCATGAGAATGTGAAAAACCAAGTCTTGCTGGTAAAATGTGCCGACGCCTGAGTGACATGCGCTGTGCTAAACTTGGTCCCTCGCCTCCTGTGAGCCACATAATCCCCTTTGGCTGCTATTGTCTCTGCCATCATTTTATGCGAAAGGTTGGGTTAAGTCAGTGGCTCACAGTTACAGGTGATGTCCCCCGCAGGGGACCCTGGGCGATGTCTGGGAACATGTTGGTCGTCACGACCAGGGGTGCTCCTGGCATGGAGAGGTAAAGGCTGAGGGCACCGCTCAACGGGCTGCAGTGCCCCGGGACGCCCTGCCGCAGAGGGTACACCAGCCCCGAGTGTTCCCAGTGGCGAGGCTGAGAAACGAGGGGTGAGGTACACATTTCTCAATTCCTTTTTCGCTCTAATCCTAGATTAATTTAATTCTTGGCCTTTGCAAAAAGCCTGTGGTGAAGAAAGCCCTTTTTTTTGTTGAGTTGGAGACTCACTCTGTCTCCTGGGCTGGAGTGCAGTTGGACAGTCACAGCCACTGCAGCCTCGACCTGCTTGGCTCCAGCGATCCTCCCGCCTCGGCCTCTCAAGTAGCTGGGATTACAGGTGTGCACCACCATATTCAGCTAATTTTTTAATTTTTTTTGTAGAGACGAGGTCTTGCTCTGTTGCCCAGGCTGGCGTGAAACTCCTGGGCTCAAGCCATCCTGCCGCCTCGGCCTCCCAAAGACTGGGATGACAGGCGTGAGCCTGGGCCCAGATGAAGAAAGACCTTTCAGAGCCGAGCCCAGCCTCTTGAAGGCAGGGTATCTCGGACTGCCCTTTTCTTGTTCTCTGTGCTGTTTCTTCGGTAGTTGAAGCCATGGGATTTGGCACAGACGTTCAGAGGCAGAAGACCCTACTGCTGAAGTACGCACGCCCAGGACCCCAGGCTTTCTGGGAGCAGTGTGCCGCAAGCAGCCTGGCGGAATGGCCTGGAAGCAGGGGGAGCCAGCGAGGCCTGGTCGCCAGGAGCCAGGGTCGTGGCTGAGGCCATCTCCCATCCGCCAGGGCACCCACCTGTCTCCTGCTCTCCCCCAGGAATGCCTTACGGCAGCCGAGAAAACTCGCTGCTCTACTCTGAGATCCCCAAGAAGATCCGCAAGGAGGCTTTGCTGCTCCTGTCCTGGAAGCAGATGCTGGATCACTTCCAGGTGAGCTGCGCTGGGGCCGGGCCTCCCAGGTCGAGGAGGTGGCTGAGGGCCACTCCATGGGCCACTTAATCCTCTCCGCCCCAGGGGCTGGCCTGCCAGAGAGGGCCTCGCCCTGGGGTTCCTTGAAGGCAGATCTTCAGAGACTCCCTGCCCTGCCTCCACTCTTATCGGAAGTATCTCTTCCCTCAGAGTCACCAAAGGTTTGGAATGAGCAGGGCCCCAGGCCTTTCCTGGAGACTGGCTAATAATTAATCTCCTCCCAAATCGACTCTGGTCTGGGGAGGACAGGGCCGAGGGGGGAAGGTGCCTTTTGCATTGGTGTGTTTTTGTTTCTTTTTGTTGTTGTTTTCTTTTTTTTCTTAGGTGGGAGTCTCCCTCTGTCGCCCAGGCTGAAGTGCAGTGGCACGCTCACAGCCACCACAGCCTCGACCTGCTTGCTCAGGCGATCCTTCCACCTCAGCCTTCTAAGTAGCTGGAACCACAGGCATGTGCCACCATGCCCGGCTGATTTTCTTGATTTATTGCAGAGACGAGGTCTCGCCAAGTTGCCCAAGCTGATCTTGAGCCCGTGGGCTCAGGCAGTCCTCTCGCCTCGGCCTCCCAAAGTGCTGGGATCATAGACCTGAGCCCCCAAGCCTGGCGTTTTATTTCTTTTTAATGGTCAAAATAATGTAACAGGCTGGGCTTGGTGCCGTATGCCTGTAATCCCAGCACTTTGGGAGGCCGAGGCCTGAGGATCACTTGAAACCAGGTGTTCGAGACCAGCCTGGGCAACAGAGAGACCTCGTCTCTACAAAAAAATCAAAAAGTTACCTGGGCGTGGTGGTGTGCATCTATAGTCCCAGCTATTCAGGAGGCCAAGGTGGAGGGATCACTTGAGCCAAGGAGTTTAAGGCTGCAGTGAACTATGATCACACCTCTGTGCTCCAGCCTGGGTGGCAGAGTGAGAGAGAGAGAGAGAGAGAGAGAGAGAGAGAGAGAGAGAGAGAGAGAGTGTGTGTGTGTGTGTGTGTGTGTGTGTGTGTGTGTGTGTGTGTGTGTGTGAGAGAGAGAGAGAGAGAGAGATACCAAGATGGATGGAGAATGTTACACTCCCAACGTCATACTCCCAGTCCCTCCACTGCTGGCTCAGTAGTCCTCACCTTGGCCTTCCCCTTTGGGTCCCCAAGCTGACGAACTCGACTTACGCCACTTTCTTCACTATGTTGGGGTAACTTTGCTTTTAGTTCTGTGTTAAGAAAAGCGTTTCTCTAGCTGGGCTCGGTGGCTCAGCCTGTAATCCCGTGCCTTTGGGAAGCTGAGGTGAGTGGATTGCCTGAGCCTGCGGGTTTGAGACCCGCCTGGGCAGCGAGACCTCATCTCTACAATAAATCAAAAAATCAGCCGGGCGTGATGGCGCGTGTCTGTAATTCCGGCTACTTGGAAGGCTGAGGCGGAAGGATCGCCAGAGCCCAGCAGGTCGAGGTTGCAGTGGCGGGGAGCAGCCACTGCTCTCCAGTCTGGGCAACAGAGTGAGACTCGGACTCAAAAAAAAAAAAAAAGAAAAGAAAAGCATTTCTCTCGGTGATGTTCTCCCACATGGTCTTCAGTGTTTTCCCATGGCTGCTGGTGTGCATGACAGTTCAGCTGCCCAAGCCCCCAGGGTGGGCATTTGGGTGTCCCAGTGACCCTGGGTTTGCACACACACGTGCCTTTGCAGAAAGTATGGATGGCTGGTGTTGGGTAGGTTTGGATAATGCTCTTGGTGGGAAGAGGGCGTGGACAGGGCAGGGAGGCTCTGTATAGGGTTAGTGCTGGGGACTGAGTGGGAGCGCTCTGGTGGCAGGGCGAGAGGACCACCACTCCAGGGACCATCTGCTGTGGAGAGATCCCTTGGGGAAGGGGCTCGGTGCTCAGCCTGTCATCCCAGCCCTTTGGGAGGCCGAGGCGAGTGGATCGCCTGAGCCCGTGGGTTCGAGACCCACCCGGGCAACTTGGGGAGACCTTGTTTCTACAATAAATCAAAAAATCAGCCGGGCGACGTAGTGTGTGCCTGTAATTCCGGCTACTCAGAAGGCGGAGGCGGAAGGATCGCTGGAGCCCAGCAGGTCGAGGCTGCGGTGGCCGGGAGTGAGCCACTGCACTCCAGTCTGGGCGACGGAGTGAGACTCCAACTCAAAAAAAAAAAAAAGAAGGGAGGAAGCGTGTGGCAGGCACAGTGCCTCATGCCTGTAGTCCCAGGACTTTGGGAGACTGAGGCAGGAGGATCGCTTGAGGCCAGGAGTTTTGAGATCAGCCTGGCCAACACAGCAAGATCTCATCTCTGCAAAAAAAAAAGAGAGAGAGAGAGAAAGAAATTAGCTGGGCATGATGGCACCTGCAGTCCCAGCTATTCAAGAGGCTGAGGTGGGAGGATTGCTTGGGCCTGGGGGTTATGAGACCAGTTTGGGCAACATAGCGAGACCCAGCTCTAAAAAAAAAAAAAAAAAAAAAAAAAAGTGACGAAGCTTCTGGTGAGCTCTGGAATCCCCCCGCTACCACCTGGGAGGGTCAGCCAGTCCTCCAGCCTCCCTCTCGGCCTCCCTCTTGGTGCAGCCTCCCCAGCCACCGGGCGAGGCCGAGGCGGGTGCCCTGGAAGCGCGCAGGCCGCGGGACTGCTGCCCCAGAGCTCGGCCTCCACGCTGAGCACTGCCGTCTCCTGTGTCCCAGGCCACGCCCCACCACGGGGTCTACTCACGGGAGGAGGAGCTCCTGCGGGAGCGGAAGCGCCTGGGCGTCTTTGGCATCACCTCCTACGACTTCCACAGCGAGAGCGGCCTCTTCCTCTTCCAGGCCAGCAACAGCCTCTTCCACTGCCGCGACGGGGGCAGGAACGGCTTCATGGTGAGGTGCGGGCCTCGTGGGTGCGGGCGGCTCGCGGCCCCTCCCCCCTGAGCCCCGCCTCTCTGTCCCCAGGTGTCCCCCATGAAGCCGCTGGAGATCAAGACCCAGTGCTCGGGGCCCCGGATGGACCCCAAGATCTGCCCCGCCGACCCCGCCTTCTTCTCCTTTGTCAACAACAGCGACCTGTGGGTGGCCAACGTCGAGACGGGCCAGGAGCGGCGGCTAACCTTCTGCCACCAGGGTGAGGCCACCAGGGGACCGACCGGCGTGTGGGTCCTCGGGCCAGGCCTGGCCGGCATACGTGGGCGGCTGCCATGGCTGCCAGGCGAGCTTCCGGAAAGGCCCGGCCACATCCCCGCTTGGCCCCGCGGCCACACCTTCCTGCATGCTGTCCTCACCGGTCCCCCTCCGGGTGGGCCTTCCGGGGCCTTCCAGCAGTCCCACGGAACCCCAGCCTTGTCTGTGGTTTTCCACTGCGGTCGTCAGCCCGGCCACTGTTCCCTGGCCCCTCCACGGGCGCCCGCTGCGCCCTGTAGCACTCCCCCACCCTGCCCACCTCCGCTCTGCCACCCGACCCATCAGAGTCAGGCTTAAGGCTCACCTGTTTCCTGGGCTCCCCTCACTCCCTGCTTGCCGGACGTGACCTCACCCCTCCCCAGAGACCTCCGGGACTCCAGCCATGGCCCAGAGACCCACAGATCCCGTTCTCCCCGTCCCCTGGCCCTGGTCCCCGCTTCCTAAAAGTGAGGCACTTTCCCTCAGCACACCTGGGGGTGCTCCTGGCCTGGGGGGGACCAGAGCTGGAGGCACTGCTCACACCCTGCAGTGCAGGACAGCCCCGCCCAGAGGAAGGCCCCATTCAGCACTCGGAAGTCCTGCCTAGGCCCTGTCTCTGTGCTTCCCTGAGAGCTCCTGGCTGTCCACCTGTTAGCACGCTGCTCACCTCAAAATATGTTCCCTCCCTCCAGGTCTGTCCAATGTCCTGGATGACCCCAAGTCTGCAGGTGTAGCCACCTTTGTCATTCAGGAGGAGTTTGACCGCTTTACCGGGTACTGGTGGTGCCCCACGGCCTCCTGGGAAGGTAGGTCACTTCCTGTTCTTCAAAAGCGTTCCTTCCCATGTGGGGCTTTGGTTTTTGCTTTTCTTCCTTTGAGTCAGTCGCACTCCATCACTCAGGCTGCAGCGCAGTGGCACCATGACAGCTCACCACAGCTTTGAGCTCCTGGGATTAGGCAATTCTCCCAGCTCAGCCTCCTGAGTAGCTGGGACTACAGGTGTGCACCACCATGCCCAGCTAATTTCTTTAATTTTTGTAGATACAGGGTCTTACCATGTTGCCAGGCTGGTCTTGAACTCCTGGGCTCAAGCGATCCTCCTTCCTGGGCCACCTAGAGCTCTACCAGAATTAGTCTATGTACTTTTCTGCTCTTTGCTCCTGTCACGTAAAATAGTCCCTGCAGTCTCGACACCAGCACCTAGGGACCTCTTTGAGAACTGTCCCTGTTATGCTGGGAAGTATACCATACAGCCCGTTACACCTCACATGGCCACCTCCTGTGCTGATTCGTGCTGGGAACAGCCCTGTTCTCCCTCTCTCTGTACAGGTAGGGAAACTGAGGCCCAGAGAGTTGGGGCTGGTGTCAGGTCTAGGGCATGCCAGAGCTCACGCTCCCGATTCGGGCCGTGCAGCCGTGGGGGCACAGGACCCCCGTGCCACAGGGGGAAGGGCAGTGGCAGGGCCTCTGGCACCCTCAGCGCCCTGCCCCCCCAGGTTCAGAGGGCCTCAAGACACTGCGCATCTTATACGAGGAAGCCGACGAGTCTGAGGTGGAGGTCATCCATGTGTCCTCGCCCGCGCTGGAGGAGAGGAAGACGGACTCCTACCGCTACCCCAGGACAGGTGAGTGCCGGCTAGGCGGGGCCGCACCAGCAGGCTGGGCCTTCAGGTGGCGGCTGGGGGCTGCGTGTGCCCTGGACACCTGTGGGGATGCAGGAGGAGCTTCCTGCCCTTGGGTCGATGCCCCCCTCTCCGGGCCAACCCCGGCCTCATGTAGTGTAAGCCCAGAGATCGGTCAGGCTGCCGGCTGGAGAGTCTCTGTCCCCTGCCTGCCTCTGCAGTTGTAGCACAGCAAGCACTGGCTGGGCGTGGCTGCGTGCCTGGAGGGCTGTTGAGCTTGAGCTTGAGTCGTAAAGGAGGATCCAAATGCAGGTTGCATGTGACAAAATGCAACTCTTTGGTTTTCGATTTGTTTTGTCGCCCAGGCTGGAGTGCGGGCATGATGATGGCCCCCCCAGCCTCTGCCCGCTGGGCTCAGGTGATCCTTCTGCCTCAGCCTTCCAAGTAGCTGGAATATAGGCGTGCACCACCACACCCAGCTAATTTTTTAAAAATTTATTGTAGAGACGAAATCTCGCCAAGTTGCCCAGACTGGTCTCAAACCCCTGGGCTCAGGCAATCCTTTAGCCTTGGCCTCCCAAAGTGCTGGGATGATAGGCGTGAGCCACCGCGCCTGGCTAAAACTTGTTTCTTGTGATTTTTTTTTTTTTTTAATTTAAAAACACAAGAAAGATTTTTAGCCATACTGAAGCAGGCACATGGTTTTTGACCCTCGTGCTGTGGCTTGCTGACCCCAGTACAGCTGCACAGGACACAGCATTTGCCTCTCCGCTCCCAGGCCTTCCCGTCATTCCCCTGCTCACCTGTCTGTGGTCCTGGCTTCCTCGGTTATCCCTCGGAACCAGGCAAAGCATCTGGGTCAAAGGCAACCAGGTTCTGCCCTAGAGCCCTGAAGGCAGAGGAGCTGGGGAGGATGTGGGGGAAAGTCTTCGTCACCTTGGAAGAACACAGACTTGAGTTTGCCCACCTTGTCAAGAGAAGTCACAAATCCAAACTTACACGTGAAATCTTGTCACCAGGGAGTCATCTCAAAAAAATTTTTTCTTTGAGTTGGAGTCTCACTCCGTTGCCCAGGCTGGAGCGCAGTGGCATGCACCCGGCCACCTCAGCGTCAACCTGCTGGACTCCGGCGATCCTTCCACCTCAGCCTTCCAAGTAGCCGGAACTATAGGCGCTTGCTACCATGTCCAGTTAATTTTTTTGATTTATTATAGAGACAAGGTCTCGCCAAGTTGCTCAGCCTGTCCTCGAACCCGTGGGTTCAGGCAATCCCCTCACCTCGGCCTCCCAAAGTGCTGGGATGACAGGCTGAGCCACCGAGCCTGGCCTTGAATTGTTTTTAAATGCCTCCTGAGCCAAACAGAACACACACGCAGACTGGATCTGGTGTTCAGGCCCTGTGTCTGCAGTTTCTGTGGTGTCTGTAAGACAGTTGTCATTGCTGACGTCTCACGAGCACATACTCTGTGCTGTGCTGGATAGAAGCTTCTGTGTAACATTTCCAATCCCCGCTGACTGCAGATGGGCCAAGCCAGTCTCTTCCCCCTCATTTGACAGATGGGAAGACTGAGGCTCAGAGATGTCGCCTGTTCAGGGCGCCAGAGCTGCAAGGGCTGGAGTTGAGATTTGCCGTAGTTCTAACTGGGAAACGTCAGCTGTTTCTGCCCTACTATGGGCTGTGCCCTCTTGGGGAGCCCCAGCCTACAGCCGTCTTCTCCCAAGGGCTCAGCCCTGCCGTCTAGCACGAGCTTCTGTGTTACGTGGGGTGCTTGCCGCGCCTGTGCATCGTCAGTGGTTTCATTGTGCTGCCTCAACCTTGGCAGCCCTGCAGGGCTCTCCAGGTGTGAGGATGGCATCTTCTTGTGTCTGTGTCATCCTCAAGCCCTGCTCCCGGCACCGGGCCTGGCCTGTGTCTTGAACACTGAAGCTGAACTCCACGTCACCATTAGGGATGTGGTTCCCGCCTGAGGGCTCGTCATCAGGGAGGGGGATATGCCTGTGGACACAGGCGGACCACCTGGTCTCTCCCGTAGCCTCACGGGCTGTTCCACCTCTCCGGGTGTTCCCGTGGCCCTGGCCCCACACAGGCGATCCATGCCAGTGCTCAGCACGCTTCCATTTTTGCAGGCAGCAAGAATCCCAAGATCACCTTGAAGCTGGCCGAGTTCCAGACGGACAGTCAGGGCAAGGTAAGGGGCCCGGCGTCCTGGAGAAGCTTCTGGATGAAGTGGGAGGAGCCGGGGAGGCAGGCCCCTCTCCTTCCTCCTGGACACGGGCCCAGATGCAGGCGCACTCCTGAGCCCAGCTGGGGCCCAGCGCTGCCCCCCGTCTGCCTGGCCGTGGGCATTCCCTGTGCCTCAACCTCTGTCTGTGATGTAGGTGTGGTACACTGGGCCTCACCTGCTTCCCAGGGGCTGTGAGCCCCAGGCAATGGCCACGGTCATGAACGAGCTTCAGTGGTCACCCGGGGATGAGAGGGCTGCAGGCTTCCCGAGGAGGGAGGTGAGGGCAGGTCCAGGACTCCCCTCCCCGGGCTTCCGGGATGAGAAGCCGTGGGACAGATGCCTCAGCCCAGGCAGGGCATCCCCGCCTGGCATTGGGCAGACCCTCCCTCGTCGCTTCGCTGGACCCGTCTTCTGTGGCGGGCTGGGCAGCGTTCCAGACTCATCTCTCTGCTGCCCCATCGGCAATGAGTGCCAAGGGGTCATCCCAAAGGACCCCACCGCCGTGAGACAGTGTCAGGCAGCAAGAAGTGTCACTGCCCCAAAGTGACACCTCCACTGGCAGCAAACCCCTGTGATCTTGCTTCCCTCTCCCCACCCTTCAACCACCCATTGCCAGCCTGGCACATCCTCCCAGCCGTCAGGCCCTGCCTTCCCTGGGCCCTCTGACAGCCCTGTGAGGCGAGGCTCTTGGGAGGCTGTCAATGCCACAGGCCACGGGGGCTGGTGAAGTTAAGCAACATCAAGTTAGAGGACGGTTCACAGAAGGCCTGGACCAGAGAGGCAGGGCAGAGAGGACATCAACCCCGGGGATGCCAGGCATCCAGAGAGGCCCTGGCCCTACCTTAGAAGACGAGAGCTTGGGTTAGCCAGGCCCTCGTGTGCATTTGCATATGTATTCCAGGGAAGTGTGGAAGATAAGACACCTATTTTCATAGCTTGAGGGGCTAGGCTTTGTTTTTGACACAGTTAGGCCCTCACCAGATCTCTGTTGTACTCTTTTTTTTTTTTGAGTTGGGGGGGGTCTAACTCTGTCACCCAGACTGGAGATCAGTGGCATGATTACAACTCACTGCAGCCTCGACCTGCTGGGCTCAGGCTATCCTTCTGCGTTCGCCTCCCAATTAGCTGGGACTGCAGATGTGCACCACCATGCCAGGTTAATTTTTTTTCTTTTGAGTCAGAGTCTCACCTTGTCGCCCAGGCTGGAGTGCAGTGGTACGCTCACAGCCACCGCAACCTCAGGCTTCCAAGTAGCTGGAACTACAGGCACCCGCCACCATGCCCAGCTAATTTATTTATTTATTTATTTATTTATTTTTTTGAGTTGGAGTTTCACTCTGTCACCCAGACTGGAGTGCAGTGGCCACTCCCGGCCACCGCAACCTCAGCCTGCTGGGCTCCAGCGATCCTTCCGCCTCAGCCTTCCAAGTAGCTGGAACTACAGGCGCGCGCTACCACGCCCAGCTGATTTTTGATTTATTGTAGAGATGAGGTCTTGCCAAGTTGCCCAGGTGAGTCTCGAACCCGCGGGCTCAGACAGTCCACTCACCTCAGCCTCCCGAAGGTGCGGGATTACAGGCTGAGCCACTGAGCCTGGCTTTATTTATTTATTTATTTATTGTAGCCATATCGTCTTGCCAAGTTGCCCAGGCTGGTCTCGAACCCCTGAACTCAGGCAGTCTTCTCACCTTGGCCTACCGAAGTGCTGGGATTATAGGCGTGAGCCACCACGCCTGGCCCAGGCTAATTTAAAAAAATTTTTTAGAGATGGGGTCTTGCTGTGTTGCCCAGGCTAGTCTCGAACTCTCAGGCTCAAACAGTTCTCCTGCCTCAGCCTCCCAAAGTGCTGGGATTGCAGGCGTGAGCCACTGCACCCAGCTTCCTTTTGCACTCTCGACTGGAACATTCCAGCGGGTTTTAAGCAGATCTGCCCTAAGTGACTTTGCTGGTGACCTTCATGAAACCACCCACCAGGCTGTTCTCCGTGGCTCTTCACCTTCTTGCACTTGCAGGGTCCTGAGGCGGGTGTGGGTGATGCCAGTCACACCCGGGAGCTTGAGGATGTGAGGCTGGTGACCCACTCTGTTGCTCGAGCCCCAGGTCCCGCCCCCCTCCATGGGCAGAACCTCTGTCCCCCCTGTGGAGGCCACACCAGCCCACCAGGCTCGAGGAAACCCTGGGTCCAGAGGCCACCTGACTCTAAGGGATAGCACAGACCAGAGACTTTGGTGTCAGGCACAGCGGGGGTGCTGCCATGGCCAAGAGCCCCCACCTGAGTGCTTAGACAGCAGGTGCTGTCTCAGGGTCGTGGAGAGTAAATGACAGAACAGAACGTTGGCAGGCGGCTTCTCCTGAGGCCCCTCCTGGCGTGGGTGACCATCTTCTCCCTGTGTCTGCACAAGACAGTCTCCTGGGCGTGTCTGTGTCCATGCCTCCCCCTCTCACGAGGACACCAGTCACGTTGGGTCAGGCCCGCCCCACTCCAGCACGACCTCTTCTTAGCTCAGTGCATCTCCACCTTCCCTGTTTCCAAAGGAGGCCACGTTCCGAGGCCCTGGGGGTCCAGGCTCCCTGGTGTGAGTCTGGGGCTTCACTGTTCGGCCGGTGTGACCACGTTTCTTTCCCCCTAGATCGTCTCGGCCCGGGAGAAGGAGCTGGTGCAGCCCTTCAGCTCGCTGTTCCCCAGGGTGGAGTACATCGCCAGGGCGGGGTGGACCCGGGACGGCAAATAGTGAGTGTCTGCCGATGGGGCCCAGGGTCGAGGGCGGGTGGGACCTGGCTGGGCCCCAGAACCGCCATCAGCCTTGCCCGCGGCTCCATCTGCTCACACATTTGCCGCATCCTCCTGAAAAGGGCACACTCCCTGCCTCCCTTGTTCCCAAAGGTTCCCCCTAACCCCAGCCAGAGGGGATCCCGAGCTGGATTCTCAGTCCTGGCGTTGGTGCCCCCAGGACATGGTGACCAAGTTTCCCAAAGGGGCTCAGCCCTGCAGATGTGATCTCGGGTGGCCAGAGGCCCAGGGGTGAGACGCCCCAAGCCATGATGTGGCAGTACTACCTGGGACTCGCCTCCCAGCCCCCTCGCCTCTGTTAGGGAGAGATGTCCCCAGCCCCTTCTGAACCAGGGCTGTAGGCCACAGTGGCCAGTCGGGCCTGCTGCCTGTGTTCGTATGTTCCCTGAGCTCAGAATGATTTTTTTAAATGGGCAGGGGCAAAACCCGAGGAGAATGTTTTATCACACATGGAAATGATATAAAATTCAGCTGGGCATGGTGACATGCACCTTTAGTCCCAGCTACTTGGGAGGCTGAGGTGGGAGGATCACTTGAGCCCAGGAGGTCAAGGCTGCAATGAGTTATGATTGCACGGCTGCACTCCAGTCTGGGTACCAGAATGAGACCCTGTCTTTTTAAAAAAATGGAAATGGTCATGAAATTCGCATTTCAGTGACTGTAATTACAGCTTTATTGGGGCATTGCCATGATCATCTGTTTACAGTCATCGTTGGTGACTGTTTTGCTATAGTGTTGGAGTTAAGTAGCTGTGAGAGGCACTGTGGCCCACAAAGTTGAAAATATTTAGTGTCTGGCCCTGTTTTATGGAAAAAGAAGTGTCTGCTTACAGCCAGGCATGGTGGCTCACGCTTGTAATCCCAGCTCTTGGGAGGCCGAGGCAGGAGGATCACTTGGGGTCAGGAGTTCGAGACCAGCCTGGGCAACATAGTGAGACCTTGTCTGTACCAAAAAGTTAAAAATAAATGAAAAACCGTCCATATAAAGCAGCATAGGAAGTAAAGGATAGCACCGTGGGCCGATGAGTCCATGCAGAGGAGAAATTGTCAAGCTCTAACAATTTCTTGTTATCCTCTAAACTTGTGTGAGGAAGGACGCCCACGTGAGCGCGGGCCCCTTGGCCAAGTGCAGGGGACGCCGGCAGGGGAAGCCCAGCCCTGACTCACCGGCCAGGAGGGCGGACGCTGTGCGCCACTCCACCCGCAGGCCGCTGAGGCTCCCGCCCTCCCTCCGCACCCCCAGCGCCTGGGCCATGTTCCTGGACCGGCCGCAGCAGCGGCTCCAGCTCGTCCTCCTGCCCCCCGCCCTGTTCATCCCAACCCCCGAGAGCGAGGAGCAGCGGCTGGTCTTGGCGCGAGCTGTTCCCAGGCACGTCCAGCCACATGTGGTATACGAGGAGGTCACCCACGTCTGGATCAACGTAAGGGGCGGGCAGACCTTCCCCTGCATGAAGCAGCGGCTGGTGGGGGGACTGGCCGGCACCGAGCCTCGTCACCCCCTTCTAATGTCCTCCCCCCCACCCCCCGCAGGTCCACGACATCTTCTACCCCTTCCCCCAGTCCGAGGGCCAGGAGGAGCTCTGCTTCCTCCGCGCCAACGAGTGCAAGACCGGCTTCTGCCATCTGTACAGGGTCACGGCTGTCCTGAAAGCCAAAGGCTATGACTGGACTGAGCCCCTCAGCCCCGGGGAAGGTGAGCAGAGCTGGAACGCCCCAACACTGGGGCTCAGTACGCCGTTGGTTCACTGACCGTGAACGTGGGCCCTGCTGACTGTGCGGCCCCAGGGAGGGGACAGGGTGGGTAGGAAGCCGCCCCCTCTGCAGGCCACTCAGGACCTACCAGGGTTGGAGTAGCCACCTGCAGGCAACAGGATTTACTGAGCACCTACTACATGCCAGGCCCTTGCACAACTGAGGTTGGCATAGTACAGCCCGCAGGTCAAGTCTGGACGCCAGCTGTTTCCATAAAGAAGGTGTGACCGGCACAAGGCCACGCCCACTCATAAACAGGTCCCCGGCTGCTTTTCTGCCCCAGCTGCCAAGTTGAGTAGCCTCAAGGGAAACTGTCTGGCAAAGCGACCAATATTCATTCTCTGGCCCTTTGTAGAAGAAGCTGCCGACCTCTGCTGCAGGTGCTAGGGACAGAGTCGTAAAAAAGAAGAGAGGCTGGATGCTGTACTCATGCTTGCAGTCCCAGTACCTTGGGAGGCCGAGGCGGGAGGGTTGCTTGAGACCAGGAGTTCGAGACCAGCCTGGGTAACATAGCAAGACCTTGTCTCTACAAAAAATAAACGACTAGCCGGGCGTGGTGGTACGTCCCTGTAGTCCCAGAAACACAGGAGGCTGAGGAGGGAGGATCGCCCGCGCCCTGAAGGTGAAGGCTCTGGCAGCCACAGTCACGCCGCTGCAGTTCAGCCTGGGCAGCGGAGTGAGACGCCACTCAAAAAGCCGAAAAGAAAACCCTGTCTCGTGGAATGTTCTAGTAGGGGAGCCAGCCAACGATCCAAACACAGTGAAAGATGCCATCTCTGGCGTGAGGAGCATGGCAGAAGGAAATGCAGTAGGGTGAGGGGCTAGAGGGAGCGCTTGCGTTCTAGAACAAGGGGTCAGGAGGGCGTCTCCGAATTGCTTGCTGTGGCACGGGACCTGTAGGAGGCGGTGAGGGTCACCCGGCGCACTCCAGGCAGAGGGCACAGCCTGTGCAAAGGCCCTGGGGCAGGGCCATGCCTGGAGCAGAGGGAAGACGAGGAGGGGAGGGCAGGAGGGGACAGGGCGGGTTATGGTGGGCCGCAGGGGGCTAGCCCTGGGGGCAGCAGGAAGTCAGCGTTCTCACACTGGTTTACAAGGATTCCTCTGGTTGCCTGTGGTGCGCAGGCTGAGGGGCGAGGAGAGGTGACAGGATGAGGGCTGCAGTGGTGGCGGTGGCGGTGGCTGAGCTGTCCCCATGGATCTGGTTCAGGGTGTGCTCTGATGGCTGAGCTGACACACTTGCCAAAGAATGTGTGAGGGCCTGAGGAAGCAGCGTGGACGCCAGAATGTTCTCTGGTGTGACAGACTCCGAGAGGGCCCGTTAAGGAGAGGAGTCCGAGTTTGGGCTGGGCGTGTTTTGGGGTGTGTGTGTGTGTCCGTGCGTACGTGCCCAGAGCTCAGGGCGGGATGGACCCACGGCGGGACTGGGCTCCAGGGGACGCATCTGGGGGGAGACCGTGTGGTCAGAGCTGAGCCGGTGCTCTTCAAGCTGGGAGTGGGGCTTCCCAGCCTGCGAACTCAAGGCCAGGTCGTTCTGAGTGGCCCGCCCTGGGCATGCAGGGCGTGAGCAGCGCCCTGGGCTCCCCCACTTCGTGCCAGCAGCACCCTCAGTTAGAACACCCACACGTCCCAGGCGTGACCCCACGGCCCCCCGGGACATGCCCAGGTGAGCCCACAGCGTGGAGGCAGGGCCCACCCACCTGCCCGAGGCAGCCAAAGCCAAGGGTGTGCAGGAGCTGGGCGAAGACGCCAGGGAAAGGCGATGCCACAAAGTTCCGAGGAGCTGAGTGAGGCACAGATGGAGACGTGACCCCTGCCCGGGCGGCAGTGCGGTCCTCCCGTGGGGTCAGATGCGGCCATCCCAGACTGAGCCGTCCCCGGTGGGCGCATCCTCCACCTGCCGGCGTTCTCTCCATCGGCCGCCCCACCCTGTCTCGGACTCCGCTCGGGGCCTCCTTCCTCCTCCGTTGAGATGGCTCTGAACGCCACCACCAGGCCCCATGATCATGGATTGGAGCCCACAACAGCTTCTGCTCAGCCAGGGCATGGACCCTCCAGGCTGCCGCGTGCGTTCAGGTGACTTTGGCCGTCATTGTGGGCACAGGGCTTCCCAGCACCCCACTCGGGCCTGCGTCGGGGCCCCTGCGTGCACCACGCGTCTCCTGGATGGTGGCTACAGGGCGAGGCAGTGAGACCAAGCGGCGCCAGATCCGGCACTCAGGCTAGACCCTCGTCATGGGGCCGGTGGGAGCCCCCTTTCCACACGCTGAAGTTTTGCCACCTCAAGTGGTCCACCAGAGCTTAGGTCCACCAGGAGAGGCTTCTGTCTGTTCCTTCTGAGCCATCCGTCTCCGAGATCAACAGCAGGCGCTCTAGACCTGGAAGGCTGAGGAGGTCAGCCACTGCCCGCTGACAGCCTCGTGTGTCCGCCCATGCCAGCATACAACTGGGCAGTGCCGTCATTGACCAGGGGAAAACGCAGAAGCAGGGTTTCCTTTCTCCCAGAAAGCTGTCACCAAACCCTGCGTCTCTGTCCCAGCCAGCCTCTCCCTGCACGATCCCAGCCTGTCCTGCTGGGGTGGCTCCTCTGTACTCCATGCCACCCCCCGAATGCTGTGTGGCCTTCAAAGGGTTCTAAAATGGGGGGGTTCTGATACAAACCCAGAGTTCTGGTTTTCCTGGAAGCGCTGGACCTGCGGTCCACGTGGCGGGATCCAGTCCTGTGGCCCTGCTGATGTCCGAGTTTGCTGCCAGCCAGGGATGCAGTGGCTGCTGGGGGTCTGCTCAGGGGAATCTGGCCTGGGTGCCTGTGGGTGCCTGCGTCACCTCCTGGGTCCCTTCACCTTCTTCCTTTCCGTACTTCCAGATGAATTTAAGTGCCCCATTAAGGAGGAGATTGCGCTGACCAGCGGCGAGTGGGAGGTTCTGGCAAGGCACGGCTCCAAGGTACTATCTCCTCCCAGCTCTTCCCTGTCCCTCACACACGCACGTCACGTGGGCACACGTGTGCGCACACACGTGTTGCGCATGTCACATGGGTGCACATGTGCCCCCCGCAGGCCTGTGGCCTCTCTTCTCCCCTTCTGCCTGCTCTGATCTGACCCTCCACATGGCCTCAGCGCCAGGCCAGGTTGTGGCTAACAGCTGGAGAGAAGCTGGGCCCTCCTGGACACTGCGACTCAGTGCCCATCCCCACCCAGGGCAGTTGGCTGGGCCGTAGGATGCCAGGGCAGGGCCCAGCCTGATCCCCACCCACCTGGGGTTCTGTCCGCTTCCTTTCACTCTGTGAAACTGCCTCTTCTTTTTTTTTTTTTTTTGGCTTGGAGTCTCACTCCGTCACCCAGGCTGGGGTGCAGTGGCACACTCAGGGCCACCAGTGTCAACCTGCTGGGCTCTGGCAATCCTTCCACCTCAGCCTTCCAAGTAGCTGGAACTACAGGCACATGCTACCATGCCCGGCTAGTTTTTTAATTTATTGTAGAGATGAGGTCTCACCAAGTTGCTCAGGCTGTTCTCGAACCCCTGGGCTCAGGCAGTCCCCTCACCTCAGCCTCCCAAGGTGCTGGGATGACAGGCTGGAGCCACCAGAAGGCGCCTCTCCTACCAGAGTGCAGGTAGTCAGAACACGCCCACCACCCCTGGAGTTGTCACGCAGCTTCCAGCCACACCACACCACCACAAAGTACGCCTGCAGAAGAGGCCGTCACCTCCCCAGACGCCGTTGTGGACACGCACACGTTGCAGGCTTGGCATCTGCCCAGAGTCTTCACTAGCCAGCTCCACAGAATCCCAAGTTGTACAGCAGGCCTCCTGAATCAGCTTTCTGGACCCTCTTGACCCAGGACAGACGCCTCCTGGACCAAAGACGTAAACATGCAGGACAGGCGTTGGGAGAGGCCTGCAGGACACAGGCGGCCGTCCTCACAGTCTGGAGGTGGAGACACTGGCATGCCCCTGCCTGGGCCAGTGAGAGGCACAGCTGGGCAGGATGGCTCAGCCTCTCTGGGCCGCGGAGACAGCCTCTGCTGTGGCATCTACGTGCCTCTCATCTGACCCTGCGAGGTCGTCCCAGAGCGCCCAAGACGGGCACGCAGACACATGCGTGGAAACGTGACTCGTGAGCACAGGCAACGTGGAGGTCATGCCGGATGGGCCTTCGGTGCCGACACAGCCGGGAAGGACAGTGCTGAGGTCCCAGAGATACAGAAAGCGGCGAAAGCGCAGCACAGAGGCTTTGCTGACTGTCCCACCCCGCGTCTCTGTGCATGAGGTGCCGGGAGGGAGGCTGGGCCCCAGAAGGGGATGCGGTGGGCGGTGGCCACCAGCTCACCATGGCTCTGCTGAGGCTGCCGTGCTGCGGGTGCCGTCCAAGACCCGCATCCGTAGAATGGGAACATGAGGTGGCTCTCAGGCTTTGTTCTTACGGCAGGGTCTCTCCTCCGGGCGCTGTGGACACCAAGGCTGGGTCATTCCCTGGGCGCTGCAGGCTGCCGAGCAGAGTCCCTGGCCTCCACCCCCTCCGTGGCAGGAGGTCCCCTAGAGGGCATCCTCTAGGGGGCACAATCTCACCCACACACCTTGCAAGGACTCGACTTCAAAATGACCTGAAGCCCTCAGCACGGCATCTGCTGTCCACAAGCCGCTGGTAGAACCTTCTGTGTCGTCTGGATGTTTGCCGCTCACACGCTGTATCTTCTTATCCTGGAGTTGAGAAAAATGTGAGCAGAAGCATTTTAGAAGTTGAGAAGGAGGAAGCATGTCCTCCAAAGTCTTATCTGTGGCCCTGTGCTTCCGTGGGCCTTGTGTGCGGGGAGGCAGCCCAGGAAGGCCCTGTCTGGGGTCCCAACACCTGCAGAGAGCTTCCCAGCCTGTCCTGGTGATGAAACCAGCACATGCCACCTGTGGATGTGTCTTTTCCAAGAACAACCTCTGTTTCTGGGACCCTGGCCTACGAACGGGTCACACAAACATGTCAGTGTTGTAAAATCAAGTCATTCCTGACAAGCCTCATCAGAGGCCGCTCTGAACCGCACCTGCCCAACGCCTCTTCCCCCTCAGGCAGTCGCCGCTGTCTTTTCCACCGACGGTCCCCGTGAGGAATACATACCATTGTTGATTTAGGGGTGTGTGGGCTTTTTTCAAAAATAGGATATTAGTCATGCCCGGTGGGTGGCTCATGCCTATAATCCTGGCACTTTGGGAGGCTAAGGTAGAAGGATTGTTTGAACCCAGGAGTTTGAAACCAGCCTGGGCAGCATAGTGAGACTGTATCGCTTTAAAAAACAAAACAAAACAAAACAAAACAGGGTTTTCCTTGGCCACAGGAGAGTTGTGCTGTAATAATGGAACCAGGCCTGTCTTTTTTGCACGTTGAAATCATTACCACTTTCAAAGCTTAAAAAACCCTTTCAGGTGAATTCCTTAGAATGGGTTTCCAGGAGCATAATTCCTAGGTCAAAGGGCATGCCCTTTCGAGGGGCCTGGCCTCTGCCCTGCCAGGTCGGGGAGGGCATCCCTGCTGCACACATGAGCCCTGTTCAAGCCTCTGCAAGCCTGTGTCCCGCCATCCCCCACCCGGTAGGCTCCTTGTCCTTGTCTCCTTTCTTGGGGCCTCTGGTCATCCCAGGCCTCTGCTGCTTCTGATGGCCATCAGGCCGGGCACAAGCAGTGCCTTCCACCCACACTGGGGGCGAGAGCAGGTCCTCTGACCCAGGGTCTGCCCCTCCTGGCTCCTTTTCGAGCCCTGGTCAAGGTCGCACCTCTATACTGCATTTGTCTCTGAGACTGTTGGCATCCAAGCGCGTGTGGAAGGAGCCTGCGGGGCCTTCAAGCAGGAGGGTCCCGCCCCCCTGGGCACCGCATTCAAGAACCACAATGGGGCTGGCTGTGGGCGGTGGGGCCCTGGCACTTGTGAGCGTGAGTGCCTGGACCCAAGGCGGCTGCCCAGGCCAGGCCTGCCGGGGCCCCCAGCCTCCGTCCTGGCTCAAGCCCAGAGTTGGCCTGCCGGCACCACATCCCTTCAGCTCAGCCCAACCTGGGCGGTTCCCCTCCTGCTCAAGCCAGGCCTGGGTGGGGCAAGTCCCCGTCCCAGATCGCGGGGCGGGGCTGCCGAGGGACAGGAAGGCTTGAGAAACCTGGCTGGGTCTGGGCCTGTCGCGAGGACCCCTGTTCCCTGCAGATCTGGGTCAACGAGGAGACCAAGCTGGTGTACTTCCAGGGCACCAAGGACACGCCGCTGGAGCACCACCTCTACGTGGCCAGCTACGAGTCCCCCGGGGAGGTCGTGCGCCTCACCACGCCCGGTTTCTCCCACAGCTGCTCAATGAGCCAGGTGGGCCCCATCCCCGCCACAGTCTTCCTCACAGCTGCCCAGGGATGGGCAGGACCCCCCTGCCTCCCAGGCCCAGCAGGGAAGGGCGTGACGTCCCTGACAGCAGGGAAGGGCGTGATGTCCCTGAAGGGCGTGACGTCCCTGACCGTGGTGCCCGCAGCCTGGGTGCTGCCACTCTGTGGGAAGGGCTGTGGCTCTTGGCCTCTTGGAACAGTCTAGAACATGAGGCAGCAGCCGTGCAGAGGGCCACCCCTGGCCCGCAGTGAGAGCAGCAGTTTGCCAACTGCAGAACCAGCGAGGTGTGCAGGCCAGGCAGCTGGGCTCGGCAGCAGTGCCCGCCTCACACGGACAGGCCTGTCAGGGCCCTGGGGTCACAGAAGCGAGCAGAGGGGACATGGCCCATCGTCCATGAGGGCTAGGACTCAGGCGGCGAAGGCGTGGACAGAGGGGTCGGAGTGGGGGAGGGAAGCGACGCGGGCACGGGCGGGGACACCGCAGTGTCGCGTGGTGCTCGGTGCCCCTCGGTGCTCAGCATCGCCCGCCCCACCTGCAGAACTTCGACATGTTCGTCAGCCACTACAGCAGCGTGAACACGCCACCCTGTGTGCACGTCTACAAGCTGAGCGGCCCTGACGACGACCCCCTGCACAAGCAGCCCCGCTTCTGGGCCAGCATGATGGAGGCTGCCAGTGAGTACCCCCGCCCTTCCCGAGAGCCTCGGCTTGCCCCTCTGTAAGGTGGGACATAGCCCAGCTGCCCCGCATGGGCGAGCCCTGCTGGGGCCAGAGGCAGCGCCCTGAGCCAGTCAGCTGGGCCTGCCCTGGCCCCCGGGCCTTCCCGAGGGCCCGAGGACTTGTCATAGAACACAGCCAGTGGCCTCCACGTCTGTGGGCGCTGAGCTGCAGGAAAGGGCCGTGCCATGCGGGGATCCGGCAGGGACTCCAGCATCTGTCGGGTGGCCACGGGACACAGCCCTGTCCTCCCTCAGGAGCTCCTGGGCCAGGGGGAAGGCGGCAGGCCAACACCTGGACAAGGGCAGATGGGCTCCCAGTCCCTCGAGCCAGCTCAAGCCCTGCCGTGGTTCTCGGGCCCCTCACTCTGCCGTCCCCCCAGGCACCCTGCACCCAGAGCCACCGCCCACAGTAGTGCCTGCTCAGAGCAGACCTGCCAAGGCTGCCGTAGGGTCAGTCACGAGAGGGCCGTGGGGAAAGGAGGTGGGTGGCGGTTTGCTTGAGTGCCGGGAGGTCAGCCAGGATCCTGTATGGGGGAACCCTGGCTTCCAGTTCTGGCTCTGAAATGCCTCTTTATGAAATAATACAAGGTGCCTAGAGCAAAAGACTCAACACTGGGCACATTCCCAGGTGGCCAGGGATCATTCAGTAAAAGGAACAACCTACCCTGGCCCATGTGGGTGGGTTTCTAGAACATTCTAGAAAACGAGAATCATGGCACCTGTGGGAGTCCTGTGGGCTGATAAACATTTTGTGGTGCCGCCAGCCCTGGAGCAGAAGCAGATCCGAGGCCTCCTCCCCGTGAGCTCACTCCTCAGAGACGTGGACCCTGGCTTTGCAGATGAGCAAGCTGAGGCCAGGGAGGGGCTTGCCAAGACACCCAGCCCAGCGGTGGCGGGGGCAGGGAGCAGAACTCGGGTGCTCTGGGGAGATGAGGACAGCATTTCCCAAAACTGATCCGGGCCGGGCCCGGGCTCAAAGTTGGCAAACCACAGCCGCATCTGGCCAGGCCCACTCAGTCACATGGCGCGTGGCCACTTTAGTGCTTCTAACAGATGACACAGACACACAGAGCTGAAAACACTACGACCTGGCCCTTCAAAGGACATATCTGCAGACCCTGACTGCCTTCCCTTTCCCTGTCTTTCTGTAAATAGATACACCCAAGGCCCAGTGGGGCCTTCCCTCCCAAGTGTATCCGAGCAAGCATTTCTGAAGAAAGCTCTTGACCCCCTCCACACGTGGGCAGCCACTGTTGCTTGAAACAGAGCAGTGACCCTAGAAGTCCATGAGAAGCAGACATAAAGTTAGGTTGTAGCCGGGCATGGTGGCTCACGCCTGTAATCCCAGCACTTTGGGAGGTGGAGGCGAGAGGATTGCCTGAGCCCACGGATTCGAGACCAGCCTGGGCAACTTGGTGAGACCTCGACTCTGCAATAAATCAAAAAACTAGCCGAACGCCTGTAGTTCCAACTACTTGGAAGGCTGAGGCGGAAGGATTGCCTGAGCCCAGCAGGTAGAGGCTGCGGTGGCCATGAGATGAGCTTACCACTGCGCTTCAGCCTGGGCGACAGAGTGAAACTCCAACTTCAAAAAAAAGAGTCCCAGCAGTGTCGTCCTCCGTTGGAGGTCAGCAGGCCTTGGGCTGCCAACCTGCACCTGAGCCTCCCTCCTGGGGAGCCGGGGGCGGGGCCAGGAGGGCAGCGGGAGGGGCGCCGGCTTCTGCCAGGGAACTCCTGGGCTGTCTGTGCCCCCGAGCTCTGCGTCTGCCGCCTCAAGCCTCTCTGGCCCCCGATTCTGACGTCAACCGTGGGAAGCCCCAGAGAAGAGGGGTGCCCCTCTGAGGCTTGCAGCAAGGTTGCCACCGGCTGGGGCTCCCTGCAAGCCCAGCACTCTGTCTCTGCAGGCTGCCCCCCAGATTACGTGCCCCCTGAGATCTTCCACTTCCACACGCGCACCGACGTGCAGCTCTACGGCATGATCTACAAGCCGCACGCGGTGCAGCCAGGGAAGAAGCATCCCACCGTCCTCTTCGTGTATGGAGGCCCTCAGGTGGGTGTCTGGTCTGCCCCTCGGGACCCGGGCGAGGGCAGAGGGGCCGCCTGGGTCGCGCCTGCTCCGTCACGACCACGCTGAGTTCTCCTGCCTCCCGGACGGCCTCCCTCCCCTTGGGCTGCCGACTCTGCCTTGCCCCTCTGGGAAGGCCCCTGGTCACCAGCCTGGGCCAGAAGTGCTCCTCCCTGGGCCCCGTTCCCTGAGCAGGGGTCGGTACCAGGGGGCAGATTGGCAGGTACGCCTCTGTCAGGCGGGGGAAGGGGCTCTCTTGGCAATGTCTGGGGACGTGCGTGGTGTCGCAACTGGGAGTGCTCCTGGCATGGAGAAGGCGGACGCCAGGGACTCTGCTCATACCCTGCAGTCCCCGGGATAGCCCCACCCAGGGAAGGATCTGGCCCAGGGCCCACAGGACCCAGGGAAGACACCTGGCAGGGAGCCCAGTGGGGCCTTCCCTCCCAAGTGTGCCCCAAGCACAGCCCCAGTGCACGGGGGCCCTGTGTGCCCTCGTCACTCCCCAAGTGTCTGGAGCCTTCAGGGCTGCCCACAGCCTTGTGCAAAGGCCTTTAAGGCCCTCTTGCCCCGCCCCCATCCCACCAGCAGCTGGCACTGCCCAGCCGTCCTGCCGCACCTCCACCGGCCCACACCGCCCCGCCCCCCTCACCACCTGCAGGTGCAGCTGGTGAATAACTCCTTCAAGGGCATCAAGTACCTGCGGCTCAACACGCTGGCGTCCTTGGGCTACGCTGTGGTTGTGATCGACGGCCGGGGCTCGTGTCAGCGGGGACTCCGGTTCGAGGGGGCCCTGAAGAACCAAATGGTAACTTCTAGTGGCTCCGGGGCACCCACAGAGGGCAGTGCTGGCAGGCGGCGTGGGCGTAGGGGACAGGCCGTTCGAAGCCGGGGGGTCCACTTTGCTGCTCCACTCTGAGCTCGCCCCATGGGGATGCAGGCGTCTGTCCATCCGTCACACCTGGCGCCTGAGCACAGATACAGCTGCGCAGTGCAGGCCGGGTCACAGGAAGTCCTAAGGGCTGTGGCGGACAGGGGCAGGTGGCCAGGGAAGTGATGCTACAGGTGATGGTGGTGGCCGTCGTCCCATGCCAGGAAACTTACCAAGAACAGAAATGTATTTCTCACTGTTCCGGGGGCAGAAAGCCCCAGACCGAGGTGCTGGCAGGGCTGGTGTCCGGTGGGGGCGGCCCTGCTTCCAAGATGGTGCCTTGTGGCTGCATCCTCGGGGGGTGGGGCACCAGCTCTGTCCCCTCCAACAGGCCCCATTGTGAGGGAGCCTAATCCCTATTGTGAGGGTGGGGGCCCCCATGGCTTAGCTGCCTCCTGGAGGCCATAGCAGGACCCCTGCATGAATTTGGGGGCCACAGATACTCAGCTGTATTGGTGGTGATGGTGATGGGTGGCACCAGCTGCTGTGTGAGCCCTAGCACGTGCCGGGATGCTCCGCTTTCGTCCTCATGGCCTCTGTAAAGTAGGGTTTCTTCATCTAGGGACATTAACGTCACTTGCCACAGAGCCACCTGTCCAGGGCCGGGGGGCCCAGAGGGACAGTGGCTTCCAGAGACAGGGAGAGGCGCTGCCAGGGCCGGGGTGGGACTCGGGCGCTGGGAGGAGCCACTGAGAGGTGCCGGCTCACCCCCAGGGCCAGGTGGAGATTGAGGACCAGGTGGAGGGCCTGCAGTTCGTGGCCGAGAAGTACGGGTTCATAGACCTCAGCCGCGTCGCCATCCACGGCTGGTCCTACGGGGGCTTCCTGTCGCTCATGGGGCTGATCCACAAGCCCCAGGTGTTCAAGGTGGGTCGCGTCCCGCCGCCCCGGCCACGCCCACCCTCCCGCC